>NW_027286874.1:54463568-54592567 GCF_022747635.1 Hetaerina americana | reverse complement strand
CCTTTCTGTTCTAACGTGGCAAATAAATTGCTTAGCCTCGAATTGAGGATAAGGAATGTTATGAGAAAAGAGGGTTATTCTAATGAAGAATATGGGCCGTAATCAAAGCAGGTGTGCAATGAATTTATTACTGAAAATTATTGGAACTCACCCATTATTTTATCATTATTTGGCAATTTCTCGAATTTTGTGTTAAAATCTCACGAGGCCAATCCAACAACCGATAACCGTCGGCACGAAAGAGAATTTTTTCAAACATTTCCTCATCATTTCAGCCAATTATAACTTGACTCCCTAGGTACCACTTTCGACCTTAGTTCCTGGTGGTAAACAAACTTATCAGTCGTGGAAAAATCTGCCGATGAAATCATCATCGATGAGCTTATCCTATCTCGTGAAAACATGGTTTTCATAAATCTGACGATTATTCGCGTCTAGATTAACTCATAACATGTTTAGCCATGGTACTTGGCTCTAAACCCAGGTTTCGTGTACTCCGGTTTCCTGTTCTTCTTCTTAGGTTAACCCGTTTGCTACCAGAATAGCCATGCGTATTACACCCGTTTTCTCACGAGCGTACACGTACACACGCAAGAATCCCATTGTCTGATACTATTTCCGTGAAATAATATTATTTTAGAGAAGAAGAAGATGCTGTTTACAATTGAGATGTACAGGGTTCGTCCGGAAAATAAGTGTACTGAGCTCAGGAAAAAAATGTATTACACTTTTACATATCTTAAGCTAATATTCCTCAAAATAGGACCCTTTTGAGTCGATACACTTGTTCCAGCGGCGTTCCCATTCCTGGAATGCTCCCGCGAAGGCATCATCGGGAACCTCTCGAAGACTCGTCGTCGACCTCTTCTCTGCCCTCCACGAACATCTTGTGCCACCGAAAGATCATGTTTTTGGGCATGGCTGACTCCCCGTAAGCCTGGTTAATCATACCGACAGTTTCGGTAGACGATTTACCAAGCTTTACCGCAAATTTGATGGAATAACGCTGCTCCAAAAACTTCGGCATCGCGTTCCGTGACGTGGGTCGAAGCGTGGAGGTTCGCGTTAACAGAGCTCCTCACTACACCACAGCTCAGAGCCGACTGCCTTTTTCAGCGTCGCTTGCCAACATACCCCCCTCCAATCGCAGCCCGTCAGAGCGGTGCTGGGCGCGCCTGGAGCGGCGGAAAAAAATCAGTACACTTATTTTCCGGACGAACCCTGTAAATTGCCTCTTTTTATTGAAGTGAAACTAGGAACTCTGATAAAGTGAAAAAGAGCTGTCTTTTCATTGCGGAAGGCTTTTGTTTGGAAGTAAGTTACAGGTTTCCTTAAGGAAAGGCGGATGGTAAGGTTTCGTTAGGTTAATCTTGCGAAGTTCAATTATTGCATAATTTCAGTCATTGTTTATGAAGAAATAGTATTTAGAATCATTCTTGGTTACCAAAGAACACATCTTGTAAATGCCTCCAAAACAACTGTTTATTTAGGAACTATTTAAGAATTTATCAACAGTTATTTAGAAGTGTTTGAAAATGAACAAAATTTCAATGATGAAGTGGAATTTTAATGCGTGTTAAATCCCACTGTGACTGCTGTTTCAATCCGTCTCATTGTAAATACTATAAGGATAATAGCTGTCCTGTAACTGCTCATATTCCCATGGAATTTATTTCAGCATCCCTAGTACACCAATTCCAGATGCTTCGTATTTAGTTTGCACATTCCCACATTCATTTAACAAGGTCTTAACCTACTATACCGTCCCTCGTTATGCTACAGTAATGCCGCAGCAATGCATTTTACATCAACTCAGATATCCTCCTAATCATAGGCTCTTCTGTGTCAACTTCTATTCCAAGGGGTTGTCCATAAATCAGGTACTCCTTTCGGGGAAGGTGGGAGGGAGAGCTGTTTTATCACTTGCAGTTGGTTGGAGGGTTCAGGAGAAATATGGATTACAAAAGGTTTATTGCATTGCAAATTGCAAATTGCATTGTTTTATCCATTGTTAATTAAAGAAGTTTGATAATTGTTGATCTTCAAATAAAATATTTAGCAAATTCTGCCTGATGGAACTCGCCTCGTAAAGTGTTAGTTTATTTTTCTACATTTATTCTGATACCACAAAAATCAAAGTAGCTGTCGTTATTAGTGGCATCCTTTATTTATTACAAATACGTAATTGATCGGTAAATAATTAAAGCTTTCGTCAAATTTAAGTCGCTTTTCCTCTTTTATTTCGATACAGGGGTCTGCTTGATACGTTAATTAATAATAGCGTCAACAATTGCGCAAGATTATGGAATGAGGGTAATTAGGTTACCAAATCTACTGGAAAATTACCGCAGGCACATCGTTGTTTAGATTTAACTATACTTTTCACCGAGTGCAAGGAATTCATGGCTGACGATTTCTGAGTATTACGAGTGTACAAACTTTAGTCGTGCGATTTATTTGATCATCCATGAGTCCAAAACTCTTGGACTAATGAAACCGCATATATTCTGCGTAACAGATTTTTACATCTACAATAAAGAAAGACTTCTTTACATTTTATGCTTTTCACACATCCCTGAAAAAACCTTGTTTATGAAATACAAATGTTATTGGGGTAAAAAATTATCATTGTTAGGTCACAGCTGCTTTTTATGAAAAGAAAACCAAGTTTCGGTTTTGGTCTTCTCATTTTCAACGGGCAAGATAGATCCAAGTGGATAAATTTTTTAGTGTAAGAGTGGAAGAAATAAACCGATTTCAATCAAACGATCTTGGGTTTTCAGGGTTATTCTGATTGAAAAAATAAGATTATTATTTTTCGTTTTCTGTGGTGCAAGCAGTGTCTGAACAAATGGTTTGTAGAAAGTCTTAATTTGCTATTATAAACCGCTTGCTCAATGTATGTTATCGGCGAACGTAGGCACAAGGCATAAATCTCATGCGAGAAAACAAATGATCAGATGATCACACGGAGGATTATATTTATGAATACCCATCCATCATCCATTTCGAAGTTTCCTTTCATATTTTGATTTTCATGGACATCGGTATTTGTTTTACATGACATTCCAAGACCTTTAGAACCTCATAGTCTTTTCACACGGTTTTAATTTTTACAATAAATGAAGATTTCACTATTTTATTAGCATAATTGTCGTAGAGAAAACTCCACAGTTAACATTACTTAAAATGTAAGAATTAATTTATAAAATTACTTCATTTCAACGACTATACGGAATTTGCAGCTGTGCATTCAAACAGTTTTGTACCTAACACATTTGAAATTAGCTGGCTATTAGCCAGCTGATTAATTAGGTGGCTGACTTATTTGAAGCAAGGACACTAGTAAGTAAATTAAATGTAACGAATGATTCTATAAAGATTTCATTTTCTTTCATCCAGAAATTGTGATTTATCCTGACAGTTAAACAAAATACGTTTAAAAAAACATTATGTATATCCATTAATATTTACTCGCTTATGGGGCAAATAGAAAACGTTTTAACAAAAAAATACCCGTTACTTATATGAAAAATCTAATATTTCCCAAGGATACTTCAACAATTTATTTTATGCAAGTGGTGAGAAACGTTTTGTGACCATATACTAATATACTAAATGGTGATGGCAGTTATTGTCAGATAATTTTTAATCAGCGAATGCATTTATTCTATTTAAAATTTAAGGTCTTTTGATTTGAATCGGTGTGCCGGACCTATATCATAGGGGATAAATAGTACATTGCATGGCCGAAATTACTGCGATAAAATTAAGTTAACATCAAAATGTATTAAACGATACTTGTGCGGAAAGTTTTAAACATTATTGGATGTCAGTAGAAGTAATTATATTTGTAAAACTATTGGATAAAAGTCGAATTACTTTTGTGCATTGAAAAAAATCAATGAAATATTTAGTTATAACAATCAAATAGAACGTTTATTCCAGTTCGTTGCCCTTCCTCTTTCGGGCCAAACGTAGTTCATATTGTTTTATTTTGCCTTTCTGGTCAATAAGTTTGCCCTGTAGACCTTTTAAAAGATGTTAACCATAATAGTAATATTACCTTTAGTTTTCTCTTACAAGTTATAATTACATACGAGGATTACTATTTATACTTTGAGCTTAATAATAAAAATGCAGTAATTTTTTGTTGAAAATGGCTTCTGTTGTTTTTGAAAGTATTCTCCATGATAATCAATACACTTTTGCATGCGCGTAACTTTCGTAACGGAATGCGCGTAAGGGTCGTAACGGAACGCGCGGAATGTTCGTAACACTTTTTCCACTCCGATTGAGGTACCTCCAAAATATGGTTTTTGAAAGCATCAACGGCTTCTTCATGCGCCGAAAAACGTTGGTATGACAATGTTTTCTCAATAAACGGAAATAAAAAGATGTCATATGGTGCTAAATCAGGGCTGTAAGTAGGAAGACCCATCGATTCGACATTTTTGCCAGTCAAATATGAAGTTGTTTCAGCCGATCTGTGAGAGATGAAGGATGATCATTCGTTCTGCTTCTTTTCCCGTATTTCACAATGCACTTCTGGCAAACAAATACTCGTGTACCATTCAGAATTAAAGGTTATACGTTGTTCTAACGGTACGGTTGCCACATGTCAAGTTATACTGAAGGAGCAAGTGATCGTTATATCAGCGTTTCACAGTGGCAAAGGATGGGGCTCCAACGCCAAAAGTGGAAGTAAGTCGATCTATGCACTCCAGTCTTGATAACCCACGTCGGAGTTCGTGAAAAACCATCTCACGAAAGTGTTCACGAGTCAAATCAATTTTTTCGCTGAGACAAAATATTCGAGTTACCGTAAACAACAAAATTTTGATCAAACGAAAAAATGTTCTGGAGAAAGTTAGCTTTGAAAGGATAAAACTTTCAAATTGAAACGTCAGATGGCGCGTAAAGCACTTAGTACTGTCAAGGCTCACAATATAAATAGCAACTCTCATATTCCAAACGTAGAAGGTAATTCTTTAAAAAATTTGGTACATTTTTCATGTTTCCCAAATAATTTAATTGTAAAACTCTTCGAATAACCCTCAACTTAGATTGTTTTTTTAATTCTATTTTTGTAAACTGGCATTTAACAGCCAACATTACCTTTAACATAATTTTTGATAGCCATTTTGAGGCTCAAGCCATTCCTATGCTTTTAAATTTATTTAAATTAAAGCGCAATACCTGTGAAAATTAATAGACACATAAAATTGGATTGGATTTTTTTGTGAATTGGTAAGGCTGCAAGGCAGCGGACAGTTTACGTGAGAAATTACATAAAAATTAAAATTAAAAATTGCAGAATATACTTCCTTTAATTTACAAAATGAATGGTTTACCCTCGCTTTCTGAATTCGAATTACTGTTAAAGGACATTTGAGATTAGTTCGAAAGTCTGTTTCATATCTATTATTCTAAAATATTATATGAAAAATTAGAAATTGAAAATATTATATTAGAATTAAAGTGTGTTGCATCTATATATAAGAATCGTAATATATACCAAAGTTAACATTTTAACCGAGCGTGATTATTTTACTTACTCTTTCTTCTATAGAATCCAGTTAGTCGCCTCCAAAACTGCTAATGAAGGAGTGTTCTATTACAGCACTGCTATTGCTACAATTTAATTAAGAAATTTGAAAGTATCGTTGTATTGCTGAAATTAATACCTAGGGGCGAATAACATTAATAGCTTTTTATTTTGCTCGAGCATTCACCGCAATCCGCTAACAACTACCAAATCATGGTGTAGCATCAATCATGGGGACGAAAGTTAATTCTCGAAGTAAACAATCAGTCGAGTTACGCGACGAAGAAAAACATACCGATGGTTGATTTATTTGAAGAACATTATTCATTGTTGTTGCTATCAAGCTGCTGTGAAAATGATATCTTGTTTAGTTAAAACTTGATAGCTACTGGGTATCAATTAATAATCCCAGGCATTCAACAGATTAAGGAGAGATGTGGTGAAAGTTCGTCATTATGAGAAAACAAATTTACATTTTGCAAGTTTATTAATAACGTTCTATGCGTTTCGGTTCTGTGTACCGGATTTTTGCTTGGCACTCGAATTTGTTTTCTCATAATACTTCCATCATTCCATTTTAGATCAAAGTACCACTTTTTATCAATTGGCTTTAATAACTGTGGAAATACCTACTCCAAATAAGAAGTATATCAAATGGCTGAGCTAAAAAATTCAGGGCGTGATAATTTAAGCTGAGAGAAATTTGAGGAAATGAAGCGGACAGAGTAAGTTGAAATAGGTTTTTATGACCTTATACATAGCCGTTTAAAAGTAATGGGTCGTAGACAATGAAAAGGCATTTGCATAGTTAGTGTTGACAGACAGTACAGGTGGACTTGATTGATACGTCAAAATTGTCAAAAAACCACTTAAATACGGTTGGTGAATCTCTATAATTAAGTTATTAATTATTATTGGGAAGTATATTTTTTATAGGTAGGATTTTGGATGAAAAAAAGACTGTACACTATAAATTAATTTACCTTGTTAAATAATACACCGTGCATGAACCACTTCTTCAATTCTGCATACTTTCTTCTTTCCTTCATTTCGTTCAACAAGGAGATTTTTCTTTGCCAAACCTAATTAATTAATCTTGAAACCCTACCTACCTACCCTACCCGGTCTGTCAAACTTCCTACACCCTTTAAGATTGATCAGCATTTTATGAACAATCAAAATGCCCAGCACCCATCGTTTCTGCCTAGTTTGGATTTCTCTAGCATCGCTCTTTTCTCACCCACCATGCTTCCTCATTTGTTTTTTATTCTGTATATTTTTTACCTTTCCCATATTTCTCAACTCATACATTGTAAAAATGTTCAATCTACGCCTATCATCTTGCTTTTACGACCACATTTCCGTGCAGTGTAAAACATGATCCATATAAAAGTTTTAACGAATTTTTCATTACAACCTCACCAGTGTCTCTGTCATCAAACTTTCTCCTTCCAGTGAATGTTTATTTGCCTAACACAATTGTTATTCTTATGTCCCTACTAATTTGACCATATTTGCCAAAAACACTGGCTAGGTAGGTAAAATGTTCCACCAGCTCTGAATTTTACCTTCCTATTTTCATATTTAATTTAATTTTTCTCCCTTGTACAAACAATTCCACGAAGTGAAGTCGGAAAGTGTAAAGTATACTTGCTTTTTAATTCAAATAAAGATGTCATATCGGATAAATAATGAATAAGTTGATAACTTCAGACGCTATTGCCGTATGCAATAATTTTTCTCCATCAATAATATGCCAAGAGATATTCTACTGGCTTCACAATGAGATAAAACGATCTCGCGCTGATTTTGAAGGGCATTGATCGCATTTACTTTCTGTGCCTCGTCATCGGAAAAAGACCATACTGCCGAAAGCCATGAACACTGGTGATCGCTCATTTCGTGTCAACAAGTGAAGCATCATAATGACTTTCCTTACAATTTGGCAGAGGACATTTTGAGAAGTTGTGAAGTTTTATGAGTGATTTTGATCAGTCCTTCAGATGACCTTCAGTCCTTCCAAGTGATACTTTCAAACTTTTGAAAAACAACCTCTGCCTTCATTACTTTTGACTCTCGTTACTTGCTTAGGTTAGAATCACAAACATAATAGTTTCTACTGTGAATTGAAGTAGTAAAATATTCATTCAAGATATTACAAATTAATAGAATTACAGAAATATGAAACAAAACCAAGGCAAATATGTTTACTAGACATTATCAGCGAGTTGGCTCAAAGGAACAGTGTTGTACGAATAATATCGAGGAGAAATCATTTGGACATCTGGAAAGACACACAGACTTTTTAAGATGACGAATTGTATATTTTCATTCAAGCGAATCCACCATTATTTTGAAAAGAATGAAGGAACTGAAAAATCAAAAATTGAGAAGTAAATGTCCTCTTACTTCCGCTTTACTCATGACGGGACTGGTATTTTCACACATGTCTTTTCGCGATAAAAACATTCATTACTTATGGCTGAACTTAAGGACTATGGGAAAAATTGCTGTTTATCCGCTGTAGGAAAGTCACGGAGGGTTACGTCGTGAGTCACATTGTTTGCTTGCAGCCAAAATGGCCTTCAAAAAGGTGATTGAATCTTCTGCTGGTCGATGAAACCGATTACAAAAGCAATCAGTCTTAACTGCCCTTCGCCTTCCCCTCCTTTTCCGCCTATCAACGCCTCCATAATCAAGAGAATACTCCGTCCATAATTCAATTACTTAAAACTGGTTGTATACAGCACGTTGTGCCGAAAGTACCAACGCCCCCTCCATTTTTTAATAGTTCCCGTGACCACATTACCCTCATAGTTTACTCTTCGCTTACTCACAGCGGGAGGAAAGGAGCAACGGAAGGGTTTACTGAAGCGTAAAAGGTGATTAAGACCGAAAAATGAAAGTGTTGAGGGTGTTCGATTCATGAAGGGGAAAGCGGCGGGGAAAATGATACTGGCCACAACGGGCTTAGCAATGAACAGATCACCAAAAGCGAAATTCAAATTTATGTAATTGTAAGTAGTATTTAACCGGGTTGGAGTAGGCTTTTAATGGACCTAGGTAACACACACTAATGGCCTCAAACCAAAAATTCTGGGAAGAAAATATGCTGTAATCTAATAACACATAATTGAACAACTTATTTTGCACCACTGCATACATTTATCTCCCTTGATTTCAAAATTAGTCATTATTTTCCTTTCTCTTTGGTATTCACTTTTCCAACGTTCCCCTCTCCAGCACCATCTTCAGAATCCCATTACCTTTCAGTATCTCACGTATCCACTTGCCATTCATCCATTTGATTCATTTGATTTTCCATCGATTTTCTCATCGTATCCATTTGATTTTCTCCAGATAGCTGTCTCTCTTTCTCTACTACATCTATAATGCATTTTTACGCATTCCTTTATTTAGAAATATTTATTTCAATATGTGTTTTAAATGTTTCTCCAAACCTGCACCTCAGAAGACTCCAATCAATATTTTTTCATTTGTCTCAACGGCAATGTTTCCCATGCTAAATTTCAAAGCCCTATGAATATATACATGAATATTTATTACTTAAATTAATGAATTGGCGTTCAAGAATTAGTTTTATTTCCTAATTTTCTCTTTTGTTTGTGAGTTTTTGTTGTTTTTTGGGTGTTTATTTATATTAAAGTAATTTAAATTCATATAGATGTACACACACACACACACACACACACACACACACACATATATATATATATATATATATATATATATATATATATATATATATATATATATATATATATATATATATATATATATATATATATATATATATATATATCACTTATGTAAATGCACTCACAAAACCAATGTAACTTTTGGTGTGTGTGTGTGTCCGTGTACGTGTGTGTGTGTTTGTATACATCGTCGGTCCCAAAAGTAGTAGGACTGAGTTGATTAAAAAACATTTCTTGCTGGAATTGCTTACACTCGCTCAAAAGTTTTCGAAGCAGTCCTGTTGTGTGTTCACACTGCTGCCAGTGGGTTTCCCAAGTCACGTGCTCCTTCTGGAAGGCGGCGCTCCGAATTCTGCTAAGCTCCCGCGTCACGGCCGGTTGCAACACTTCCATCGGGCCATGATGACGCCCCTGTAGCAGCTCTGACCGACTTTAGCTCCACCCATCTTGAAAATAAGTCCTGAAAGACTATTAAGTACTTGTTCTTGGCTTTGCTAAGCGGAAACTCCATGAGATCTGCTGCTACGACGCTCCATGGTCTCTCTACCGTTCTTTTACCCAATAGTCCCTGAGGCGCTTGCTGCGACGTTTTGAACTGTTGACATTCCTGACATTGCCTCACAAAGTTGTGAATGTCGTGATAGGCCCCTCTCCAATAGTAATCTCGTACGACTCGATCGAACGTCTTTTCCACTCCGAGGTGGCCCGATGAAGGTTCACAATGGGCATCCCTTATGACCCGCTCTCGACATTCTTTTGGAAGCACGAGTTTCCAGCCCTCTTCACAATCAGCGATTGGATCGAGCAGCTCATCGTACTTGTAACGATACAAGTGGCCCGCTTCGACCTTCCAATTTTTATACCTCTCCGGATATTTGCTGACTTCCTCGACTCTGCGTTGGTAGTCCTCATCCTTTACTTCCGTAATTTCAGCGATCTTCTCTTCGCCAGAAAGTTGCTCGTACATACAAGATAGTGCATCAGGCAAATCATGGATTTTACTTCGACGATGCACCATCTCGAGATCTACTATGGTCACTTGAGCCCCGGGGTCATAGAGCGCAATGTACTCTTTTCCCCCGATCAGGACTGAGACTTGGTCTCTATTCTCTGCCGTCACACTCGCTAAACTCACTCTAGGCGTGGACTCCACGCCGACTCCCCCTCCCTGAACCGGACACAGCCTATCAGGTTTGTCCTCAATGGTTACAGGGTATATCACACTCTCACTCGACTCATTCCGGCCCGTCCCTTTGTCGGAACAAAACCGATCCAGAGTGAACAGTACTTGAGGTAATTTCTCATAATCGCTCTCCTGTTCTGATTTCCGGCCCGCGTGAAGCGACTGGGCAGAATCTACATTCCACGCATGTCTCGGCGGGCTTTGTGGCACCGACGAGATGCTCTGAGGCCTCTCACTCATTCTCTCACTCTCTGCTTGCTTTGGCGGCTGGAGACAGGCTGGGCTGTTCGATCCTACCAAAGACTTGACCCTTTCGCTTTTTTCCGACCTAACGGATTGGCAGAGCGGAGCTGACTCCGTCGGCCAATGCGACTTCTGCCCCATATGCGGTTGATTTGATGGGCGGAGACGGGCTGACCCGCTCGGCTCGGCGAAATCAACGGCTGGACAGCAAATATCAGCTTTGCAGTGGAGGTCGGCCGTCCGTCTCGACTGCTCAGCTGGAGAGCTTTTCCTGATAGCTCCATTGCATTGGCCAGATCGATAGAGGTTGGCTGTCCACCTCGATCTGTAGATTTCTTCATCCTTGATCTTTGCCAACGCCTCAGATGGGTGGTGGATGTTGGCTGTCCAACTCGACCTAGGAGCAGATGTTTCATCTGGCCCATCTGAGTTTATCTCCCTTCCTTTCTCTATACAATCCTTTACTCCACTATTTACATCTTCCTTGATCGAATTTGGTTCGCAGAATTTGGCTGTCCAACTCGGCTTTTCCAAACTCGAATCACCATTTCCTAACTTAATCGACTTATTCCTACGATTATCTAGATCTAATTCAGCCGTTTCGTGTTCGACGGATTGGTTTGCGGGGAAGCCGCTTGGGCTAGGCGACTCCCCGCTTGTCCGTTTTCCTGCCGAGTAAACAGGTGTTTGCAATTAGGGCAATTAATTGCCAATAAGCCGACCTTGCCGCAAAGTTGGCACTTTTCTTGTGTCCTTCCAGGTCGACTGGGGCAATTGACACTGATATGCCCTCTTGCGCCACAGCTGAAACACTGGACTCTCGGGCACGCATTTGCCCTATGTCCCGACTCTCCGCAGGAATAACAAGCTCCGTCAAAGCCCGGTCCCTGGTCTCTCGCCTGTGAAGGCCTAGACCACGTAGGTCTCGTTATGGCCCTTCCTAACTCATAGCTGATGCTCTGTCTATGTCCATCGTCCCCTGATGCATCGTCCGAGTCATCACTGCTGTCAGTAGATAACGACACGCTCGTTACCTCCGACTCTGAAGAAGATGACGAAGTGGATGTTATTTCCCTCCAATACTTTTTCTTGGAACCCTTTCTCAAGTTCACTTCCTTATCGTTCTTCTCACTGCCCAATTTTTGTAAAATTCGGCTAATTCCATCCGTTAGGTTGTTGATCATCTCGTTCTGCTGTTGCAATTGACTCCGCAACTCCTTTATTTCCTCAGAGTTGCGGTCGCTCTGTACTGGTATCTCTTTCTGATTTGATTTCGCTTCCGAAGGCAGAATGCGCAGTTTTTCCTTTTCTCTGGTCAAATCTGACGCTTCTTTCCTTTCCCCCAGCGGCGGAAAATCATATGAGTCCATCAGCGGCAGTTTGGGCTGAGGGCCCCCCGCTGCGTTTCCTGTAATGGTCCGAATGGGGTTCAGTTCCTCATTAATTTCTCCGTCGCTTGCGGCAACTTTCTCCGTCTCGATGTGCTTCTTTTTATGCCCCTTACTGCATGCTCGTTTCATTTTCCGCCCTGCATCTAGGTCTTCGTCCCAGTTTAAGGCGTATAAAGCTCCTGAGAGGGTTACATCGTCAGGCTGCACATCCTCGTCCAATTCTTTGACCATGGTGTCCCTAACAGTGGTTGTGCCAAAAGAAGCTTAGCCCGCAATAATCGCTCTTTGCGCACTAAGAGTGGCCCTACCAAGGAGTGTCCTTTACTTGACAACTCATTTTCCACCTCTTCTTCACTCATTTGCTTAATTATTTCAAATTCTGCCTTTACCGCTGAATGCCGTAGCAGTGCCCTCATATCTCTCTGATATCTCGCCAAAAATCCAGTGTCACCCTCCATTGTAAATTAGGAAGAAGAAAATTCTTAACCTATTGAATAATTAAAGGATTTGCCCCACCTAACCTAAAATACGCTTACTGCAAAAATTTAATCCTAATCTAAAGATATTTCCCTGTTCTACAGTTATTATAACAAATAGGGTAGAATAAATCAGAATTCTATATTAAAAGCATAACCTAACCTCAAAATTCAAAAATTACAAACTCCACTTCCTCTTTTCAAAGGATCCTCTGCCACTCTGGGGATACGTGGCCACGCACGGAGCTTCCCTCACGCCAATAATAGAAGTTAATCTTAGAAACCGATCGTCCCTCCGCAACTTAACTGGAAACAAGTCGCCTCGGGAATGTTCACAGCTTTCATCCCACCCTCAACGCCAAGCAACCACTCAAAGCAACCGCACAAACCACATTCAAGTAGAAAAGATTGAGTAGAAATTATAATCTCTTATTTACTGCTTCCCTCACAAAGAATTTTAAATTTTTTTAATTTCATGAAAATGTATAGCGAAAAAAAAGGACTAATTTAAAAATCAAATAGAAAAATTGTATACCGCTCGCGAAAGAGCTGTACGTAATAACTGGCGCTCGCGCGATGTTAATCACGCATCGTTCCCGCTCACACACACGCTTTGCACACCATGCCGGTATCACTCCGCTCGCTCTCCTTCACACCATTGTTGCCTCGTCAAGGCCGACGCGACGCCATTTTACACTCGCGCCTCATGCGCACTCTCGAAATATAATTGTCACTTTTCTCGCACAACAATAGAAAGGCTGCCCCACGTTGGGCGCCATTTGTGACGCGGTATTTAATTCATAGATAAATTTTCCCCGATACCGCGAGACAAGGGAGGCCGCGACTCTACTTGTTTTGAGGGCGCCAGGCTAGCCGCATGGCTAGCCGCAGAGTCACGCCGCTGGCTGTCACCTGGCCCATCACACTCCTCGTCCCAGGGGAGGGCTCGCTCACCTTTTATGTGCCCCGGGGTGGGCAGCGGCTCTTCAGCTGAAATCACGAGGGACGCTAGGAGGCGCAAAAAAATGGACTACGACGAGTAAACTTCACAAGAACTATTTATTATCACAAGAAAAGGTGTGGGCGCTCCCAAGCAAACATGACGCGCGGTGCCGACACCTGCTGGGCCACGATGTTGGGTGGCCGCTCGGCTGCAGCCGAAGATGGCCGCCTCGCTGTCGAGTGCTGGCTCCCGATGTTCCGGTCGGGGCCTGCGGGGGGCCCACACGGCGAGGTCGGTTGCTGGCACGCGCACCCCCGGTGTTCGCAGGCTGTCGGTGACTCGACGATGATAGCACACGACCTTCTCTCTCGGACATCTCACAACGAACTCTCCTTACCACGTGTTGGCCGGCACTCTCCACGCGCGGCGCGCCCCGCTCTTCTTTTTTTCTTACATACATTGTCGGCGCCCACAGATAGCGCCCCGCCGTTCTACGGCTCGCGAGAGGGGCGCGCGTATTCGAACTGGGCAAGTGACGCTGCGCCAAGCACAACGTCACAATTTATAAAACCTTTTAGTATAAAATTAATGTAAGTGTAATGATACCTAAAAATAAAATAAATGCTATGATCCTTCATTTACATCTATTATAACACTTTTCCAATTATCCTTATGATTTAAGTCCAATTATGAAATTAATCAATGCGTAATTGTATCACTCCACAGCCATTAAACTAAAGGAAAAAATATAATCTTTGTGTCAGTGGTTGGGATAATGAGTTTGCGTGGTAGCATTAGTTAAATACTTTGTGGGTTTGGTAGTATATAACAATATACATCAATAGCAAGATACGGGCTTATTTCTTCTTCATTAATTTGATTATGACATGCAGAAGCGAAAGAAATTTAATGCAATTTAATTTACACATTTATATTTTAATAATGTTTAATAAATTAAAAGTAGGCAGCTCAGAATGTTAAAACATTTTATTAATTTTTGACAGCATAAATTGCTCTCTAGAGCAATATTCAACGGTTATAAATTAATTAGGCAAAGTTGCGCAGGTAGTCGAGTTATCAAGTTAGAAGATGAAATTGTTAGTAACAACTGACTTAAATGGCTGATATTATTAGTCTTGGAACCTAAATCAAGTTTCGTCGGACGAGCAATCAAACCTTTTTGGCTAAGCCAGTTTGTTCAAGCAATAGATCTTCCAAATATAGGTTAGAAGAAATCGGACCAACAAGTTTTATATCCCTAATCTTTTTTTTAAGAAACCTGGAAACCTACATAAATTGGTACCCATTATCTATAATCTAGCCAAATCGTGGCTAAGCATAAAAATGTTATTTAAAATTCTCATTTGAAAATCATTCATTCATTCCGTTCGGTCCATAACTGGGTACCCGGGAATACATTTCAACCTCGCAGATAGAATTAATAGGCTTTCCCTTAAAAAAAATCGTATGAAATCCTGGATCCCCGAAATTGAACTAGTTTCGCAGCAATTCTTCGTAAAAATATTTTGCAAATCAATCATTCAATAACAGTTATTTACTATCAAACTTAATAGCCCCTCCATCATGGCCGGATACCGGGATTAGACCCACTAAGGTCTCTGTAGTGTGTACCCGGCTTTCATCCACAGAGACCCACGAAGGTCTCTGTGGATGAAAGCCGGGTACGCACTATAGAGACCATTTCATAAAGGTGTTTATGTAATTTAACTTTCAAATAAATAAACAAAAATATCGTTTGTAATTTCCTTCATTCGAGAAATTTTTATTAGAAACAATAGTAAAATTAACAGATAAAAAAACATCATTCCGTTTTTTTTTCATTTTCGTTATTTTTTCTTTTAATTATAATAACACAGTCCCATACAAAAAAACTAGCATTTAAATATTATATATAGCACATATTTATTTATTTCACTTACTCCTCACATTTCGTGGTTGTAATACAATGTTCATCACAAACAGGGAATTAACTCACATATCGAACATGACTTTCGAGTTTTGCGACGTTTTTTGAAATCGCTTTGGAGAACATATAGGGCATGTACCAGTAATATTTTTCCTTCCGGTTCAATCTAACTGTGCCTAAGGTTTTCCGGCTATTAGGTGCGTATGTGGATTAATAGCTCAATCGAAAAAACTTTCAATCGCCACTTTTGTTACGAAATGCCTCATGATTTGTGCATTATTTAAACGAATTTCGACGAAGGGAGATACGCAGCTCTCTGCCCAGCTTTCGAAAAAATAATTGTCGTTCATAAGTTTTTTTGAGATCAATTTGTTATTCTCATAATAAAGAATATATGCTGCAAGACAGGCGATATCAAGAATATTGTAGAAAAATGCTAGAGGTCACCTGCGAGTTGATTTTTTTGTAGTATATCTACCAAGCATCGTGTCCACTCCAGCTGTTGACCAGTCATAAAATTCAATTATTTCGGGTTTTTTCTTCGCACCATCTGCAATCTTTGTGTCCTGATGCATTGATGATAGTATAATTACTGTCTTGTTTTTTGACACATAACTGCACATGGTTACTTATTCATAAAAGCCAAAACAGTGGATAATTCTTCACGTGTTTTCGATGCAACCATTGCCGGTGGAATACACGGCTTATTTCTCTTCAAAGTGCAAACAATTGTTAAATCCCATGATAGTAAAAATTTTGCGCATGGCTGAGTAATGAAGTAATTATCCATTGTAATATTTTTACCAATTCCTTCGTACGGTGCCACAAAGTCTTTGATAATTCCCTCATCAACGTTTATCTCGCGCCTGGCATTAAATTTTCCAATGTAAACCTATCCAACAAGTAAATACAAATTTTCAGCATCCTATATCCACCATACTTTGATGGCATGCTAGGCTGGCTTTGATGGAATGTATTAAGTTAATTTAGTTAGACCTCCGTACGCAAAAAGTTGCTCGTCGTTTGTCAGGTGCTCTATTGGCTTATTATGTTTTGCCAAATTACTATTGAGCATTGTCCAAAGGTCTCGCATTGGAACAGCCTTATCACTCATCATGCGCTAAGCACGAGTATTGGCATCATCAAATGGAATAAAACGAACATTGTTCCAGAAGCTAATAATCCCTGTTGCTGCACGGTACAATGGATGTGAGTAAGACTTCCAGTACTACGACGCGCCGTTGGCGGGTACCCGGTTATAGAACGAATGGTGAAAGTTATAGACCGTACGGTTAAAGAATACGTCAACCTTGGATGTCACCTCTGAATTATCTTGCAACAGAGAGGGTATTTTTAGGTTAAAAAATAAATTTTTCAGTTTGGCCCAGAGAAAAAGTAGGAGAGATATACGAATATACACTGTCACAGGCAGATTCACGCACCCGTTCTCCCCTTTCACGATACGCAATCGTAACCAAGTCGAATCTATGCGCCCGAATATGTTGGCTTAAAGACTAAAGTTTAATGATTTAGGTAAACACACCCATTATTACCTGATGAATATGGGCATATGCGTGTGTGTGTACAAGATTTTGTATGTTTTGCTAATGGATATTCAAATAGATGTATGAATAATATTTCTGCATGAATGGCTGGAACAATAATACTACAACTACACGCTCTACGGGATATTGAGTAAATATAGAGGTTACCCTATGCTCATTTCTTTTTTAGCAAATAAGTGGGATATCACAATCAACTGTATAAAATCCTCGGATCATCTGCGAAGTATATTCACATTAAAGGATCCTAGATTACGTCGCGGAGCAAAAAGAGTCGTAACTCAGTAACCCGTTGAATTGAAAAAGGCCGTATTTTATGCAATATTTATCAATCTGATTACTTGTCATAATGTGGATAGAGTAATTAGCTTTTATTGATGCAGCTAAACTAGAGAAGTATACGAAATCCATTTGCATGGGTTTATTTATTTTCATGCATTAACTGGCATCTAAATTTAATTTTATTCTATAAAAAAATGTCGATGTCTGCATAAAGGTAGGTATAATAATAAAATGAAAGAGAAGAAATAAATGAAATTAAATATGTTTAAAAGACGCGTTGAATCATTTTTCCAGATTTTTATGTACTTCAGTTTCATGCCTGGATATAATATGAATGTCAATTTTATCATATATATCAAAAGACATTCCTCAACATATAATGGCAAATATGTACGCGTATGCATAAAACAAGCGCAAAGGAATCCGTGGACTCAATGCATGGAATCATTCATAAAAGACCTTTGGTTATATAAACCCTAAAGTGTGTGTATGCAGGCTTCATACCTGCAAAAAAGGATACACCCTCGCTTGCGCCACAGAAGCGGGCTTAATTCCTCTCGTTCATATCCTCGGTACCTTCATTATGAGTACATTTTAAATTTTACTTCTCTTTTTACCTTTCCCTCTTTTTAAGCCATTCTCGGAACTCTAACCCTTTATCTCCCCCCGTTTCCCTTCACCACGAACCACACTATGATGAGCAGTCCCGAGGCCGTTTGTTGTGTTATAGTCTACTCCGGTCCGCCCCATCATTTTCCACTCCACCTCACCCTCCCGACGTCCCTGAAACTCAAGCTTTCTCTCCCCACCCAGCAGGGGTTGCATGATGGGGATATTTAAAGCTCTGCACATGAATATGTTATGTGGCAGCAAAATGCGTGTTTTATGATAATTAATATTTGGATTCTTGAAACAGATATAAAATGCTTTAAAGAATTAATGCGCTGAAGTTCATTTTATTAAGAATCCTATTTTGTCAAATTACCGATTTCAGGTATTTGAAGTTTAAAATTGAATCATCATCACACTGGGGTCGCACTGTCACTTGCCAGATCATATTTCCCCATCTGGTTGATAAAGAGAAATGTCAAATAGTAAAAACAGGTTTCCACATAGTTTTTCTTTAAATTTGCTGCACATTTCAAAGTCACAATTTGATTGGCGGATTTTTTAATTTTATTGAGTAGAAATTCTGTAGAGTTCTTAATAATAATTTTTACAAAGGCTCAGTTTTGAGCAATTAAGACTCAGGTATTAATTAGCATTGTATTATTGCTAAAAATTTTTTAAAGAAACTTATATGGAAATTTATATTTTAAGGAATGTCCGAAATAAATGCTTCATGTTCAAAGGAGTATAAATAGAAAAGCTATTATTGATCCAAGCGGAACAATATTTTGCCGTTTATAAATTCGTTGCAAAGTTTTCACAAGTTGGAATTAAATGTTATGTTTACATGGTGTTTTTTGGCATCACGTGAGCACAAAGTTGGCTTCAAACTTATTATTTAGCAGATATCTAAATTTCTGGTGAACTCTGATTTTAAATAAAGTTTAGGCGTTGTAGCATTTCGCTAGGCCAAGGAAACGGAATAATTGTAATGCAAATAAGTGTCTAAAATGCTGGGTAATACCGTCTTCAGTATAGGACCTTCCCATGCAAATTCCTCTAGAATAGTTCTTTTATTTGATGAAGTGAAGAGGCACTTCAGTCATCGGATGTGGTCTCCGGAATCATAATTGAACTGACGATTTCATTTAAACTAACATGTTGAGTTAAGACTCCATTGGTTTCTGCAATGGTATTTCTAATTAACTCCCGCTATGGCCTCAAGATTCCATATGCGAATATTATTTCACAATCCAAGAAATGTTGCTATGCTTGATAAAATATTGTGGATAGAATAGGGAAGATGCTTGACTATAGAATGAATATAGTATTCGCTGCTTATTCTTTTAAAATCGGTTTCCATTACGCAAAAGATGAAACCTCTTACATTCTGAAGTAATATTTTGTCTTTTCTTCGTTTTCTGATGATTGGTTTGATACTAATACCAACAATTATCAAGGAAAACATGTTATTTGAGAAAATAACAAAGGAAATATTTCCACTTTCCTTACTCCGCATCGTTCACGAAGATAAAACATTCATGAGGTCAGTCAATTGTCCGAACATACTTCTTGATCAATTCCAATCCAATTCCTCTCCGTTTTCCTCTTGCGGGAGATTTCCCTTTCTACTGAATATGAAGCAAGCTCATCAGCGTCCTTTCCCCAAACAATGGCTTCAGGCAATTTTATTACCAGCTGCATATGTGGGAGATCGTTCCCGAAGATCTTCACCCACCGTGAACCCTGATTTTGCCTTTCGCTACACTGCATTTATACGGCAATTAGAATTTGAACGTCTTTCTCTCTTTTCCTCTTTCCTTGTAAACTAGATTAATAGTTTCCAAAGACATAAATAAGTGTGAATAACGACATAGGCCTATATTTTCCCAGAATGGCTTGTGAAATGAGTTCCTTCGAGTAATTGAAAATGAAGAGTGAACACCAGGGTTTCAATACTACGATACATTTAGAAAAAGGGGAGCGATTTAACGCAAACAAGAAATATGACTCTTACTTTAACGTTTTACCTACTAGAATATGGAAATTAGAACGGAACGATTGCAAGAATAAGGGGATGAAGTGAAGAGGACAGCAAATTTGGGCAATAGCAGTTGGGAAGGAAACTCAACGTCTTTTATTATTCCCTACGTCCAATTTCAATTTTAAGCTGACCTCCATATTGCCCTTCGAAATCTTTTGTTTTGCATTTTTTTGCCTCTAACCGGAAAGAAAGTCAAATTACGGTTTGGATTCTCTCCTTCGATTTGATCAAAATATAGAAGCAAGCAGGCTTCATGAAAACGGCATGGTGCGTTTTGCAAAGACTTAAAATAAGTGACACACTTTTAGTTTCCACTCATTTTGATTATTTCATTAGCGTATGAGTTTTGAAACTAGTTCGAGACAGTTTAAAAAAGATTTCCATAGTTCGATGTGAATTAAAAGTTTTGCCTTTGACGAGTAGACTTCATCTGTGTACAAATAAAATGTTAAATTTATATTGATTAAGAGAAAATTTATTTTAAAAATTAATTTTGCAGAACAGACGTAGTACAAATTGGAATCCGATAGAATCTATTTTCTTTATGAAAAATCAGTAATGCACCTCTCATCTCTTTATTCCATATCCATAGCCCTTTCATTCAGCATGGAAAAAAATCTTTGCTCTTGAAAGAAAATCAAACTACCATGAAATATTACAACAATTATGAAAGCGTGTCTAATATGAAGGATATCTCTATTTTTTGAAATCTTGGATATTTAAACTTAACTGCAGTTTTAAGTAAGGCAGCACATGGTATTCAAAGTTCTGAAAAAGATGAGATCTGGAAAAATTTGCCTTTCTTCTTGTAATTAGATGAAGCGAGGGTGGAACCAGAATGGCAGCAACCTTCCAGTTCTGAATTCTAAGTCACTCTGAATATTTCGTAACGGGGCAAGCAGCATTAGGCCTTTCTAAAACATACTTTAATATTTTAAGTTCTTTTCATCTATGTCAAATCCTGTGCCCATAATGGTTGTTCAGGTCGACCCTTTATTTGGCTTAGAATCCCGTGGTAAAGTATTGGTTGGAAGGGAATCCTGTGAAACAAGTGGACCCAATAAGAAAGCAGGATGGCCCTACTTACTCCTTAACATGTCAAAAATATGCATAGCCCACAAGATCTGAGAATCAGTTCAGAATCCTATAAATGCGGCATTCTGCACGTGTGGGGTAGCCTTAATTTCAACCATTGGAGCTGAAAGTAGTTGAAGAGATAGACCTACGTTCCCTAAAATTATGTTGAAATAGTAAAAAGAAACTGGAACTAAGCAAAATATTAACTGAGAGTAAAACCTTTTCAAATACTTTACTAAATTGGTTTAGTTGATTGAATTGTTAAACTTTCCTTCAATTCGATCAATTTTGATGCACATAGTATAAAGGTTGAATAATACAAATTAATTCACATTTATTTTATTTTCCGAAGACGAGGTGGGCTCATTATCACTTTTACACGTAAAACATTGCGAGGATTTTCATCCAAACTACAGCTGGCTGGACTACAAACTCATAACTGGTTGGGGGACCATTCGTTCAACCTTATAGGCTAACCTGCAGGAAGTTAGTCGAATGGTAAGAGACAGACGACTGGCATACCACGAAGCTTTTGTATCTCTGATGCGACTGATAAGGCATTTGGCTTCATGCGACCATAGAAGTGATTGCGTCTCGTTAATCACATCGCTGAGGAAACAATCTTGATTATTTTCCCGCGAAGACATTGTAAACGAAATAAAAGGACCAATGAATCCTAAAAATTACGACGCTCAGCCCAATGAGCGGGTGTTGTGCCGGGCAACGGGTCAAGAAAATCCTCCGCCGTCATCAAAACATGAAAACCTTGCAAAACTGACTCCACAGAAGAAAATGTGTAAGATCGCAATCTTAAGCGTTGGACGCGATATTTAGTACGATTCCATGGAAGGAATGTTAACATACATTTGCGTAGAAACGGAGTAAACATGTTACTACATGTTACGTCCTTGTGAAATGAGAAAGAGAGGATTTGGTGCTACCTTTAGGAACAACCATTAGAAAGAATCACTTAATTGTAGATAGTAAGACAGTGACCTCGCTGTAGCAGTAGATCTGATGAGAAAAATGATAAAACAGCTGGTAGAAACGGTTCAATAACTTACCGTCTCTTATAGACGAACTTGATAATCAGAGAAAAACATCCACAAGTTTAAATATAAATATTATTTACACAAGCACAGGTATTAATTGGGAGGATTGTACATACAGTGCGAATATATATATATATATATATATATATATATATATATATATATATATATATAACACTTAGCACTAGTGGACACAGACAAAAACACAGAAACACACAAAAAAAGAGACACTATTTTTTTGTGTGTTTCTGTGTTTTTGTCTGTGTCCACTGGTGCTAAGTGTTATACATTATTATTCACGTCCGTGAGACATTGAACATGGACAAAACGGCGCAATTTTAAAGCGTACGCCATGATTTTTAAGAATCAGGCACGAGGTATTTTCAGTATTGATCCTTCTTCATAAGAAAAATGTAAATGTTTATATATATATATATATATATATATATATATATATATATATATATATATATATATATAAACACACACACCCACAAACTGTGCAAGTAACTGCAGTACATGAAGAATTGGAATTAGTAGTAGCGAGCACGAAGGGAATGATATTGTGAATACCGGTGCCTTTTACGCATTCGTTGAAGTAACGGTCAGTAATACGAAGGAGTCATGGACAAGGTGAAAGTAGTAATATATTTAATTCAGCTAGTTTTAGGGATGATTTAGATACATATGCCAAATTAATGAATATAGTTATAGTTGAGTAAAATATAGAATCTGATGCACGAATGGAATTCAATAAGCAATAAAAAACTACAGTGAAATGTATCTCCGTAAATTCGATCAGTTAAAAAAAAACAAATTTTTAGCAAGAGGAAACGAATTTTGTAGGCTAATATTTTAGGCGAAATGAATAAAGCGCCTATGGGATTAAGAATTATACGATTGTGAAGGGGATTTATAAAAAGCCGAGAGTATGTGCATTAAGATTAGTTTAGACTCGTATTGGGATTTTTTTATCGTATAATCCCGAAACCGGCTTTCTGGGAAAGAGGATGAAGGAACTCGCTTTTTAGCTGATGGTTTGGAGAAGAAAGGGAAATATAATCTGTAAACTGCAAAATCAAGCAAAAATTTGATACATGCCATGGTGAAAGGGTAATTTTTTGGGAAAAATTCGCATATAGAAAAGATGGATGGGGAATAAGAGCTCGGTAATGGTACAGTAAAACTAAACTAAAAACTAAAAATAGTAGTGTGCATTTTACAAGAAGACAATTGGAATATTTTGTGGCATCAAAGGAGATAGACAATATTGTTAGCAAGGGAAGAATGCGGCGAGATTTTACGAGTACATCAGTATCAGAATGCCACAAAGTGCACCCGAATTATCGTCTGATATTAAGCATTAAAGTGTAATTTAGAAATCACGGCCTAAAAGTAACATAATTTTCACAATGCAACGTTTTTTGTACTCCTTAGCCATGCATATTTATTACTTGTAACACACTGAAAAGGCCAGATAAAAAAATTACCTTACAGCTGTTAGCGCCCCTAAATTGCATTTAAAGAGTTGGTGAAAGAATATTGCATGCACATGATACTTAAAATTCATTCGGTACCTTTAGTTTTGGCCACTCAATTTGAAATCAATAGCAATGATGAGCATATAGCTAGCCTATTGCAATTAATCAAAAATTGTAATTAATTAAAATACTTTATTACAGTTATCTCAGGATTATTATGCGGGAAAAATATTTTGGGATATACTTTTCCCAAGTCTATATATATTCTATAAGTCTATAGTATAATTTTAAAACTTGGTTTGTACCAAATCTTTGGCCCAAGTATTATTAAAGCACTTACATTACGCATATATTTGCGCAATCGCTTGGGTTCTTACATAAATCCATCCAGGGAGGAAAAAAATGCACCCCAAAATGCAAATTTGAAAGAACAAAAATATACGTAAATGGAAGCAGGTTCTTTTCTACGCTATCATAAATGAGCATATATGTAGGCCATGCATTGAGTAAATATATCGTTGCACAGAAAAAAATGTTACATGTATTTAATTCAAGGCAAAAAATGTAGGGGGATCAAAACGGGGGGGGGGGGGTAAGTGGACAGACCTGTTTACTGCTGCTTCTTCTTAAGCCTTCTATGAACGACCATTACAGGGGTATTTGTATCCACCTCCAATAAACCTCCTCGTTCGGGATAATGGACGGGAGGAGGATGATCATCGTAAAATCCGTGCACTGAAAAGAATTTTAAACCTTAGAATTTGTACAAATATGGACGCGGAAGCACACCACTGAGTTACCGTGTAGAACGTATGAATTTCGTCTGCTTATATTGATAATTTACATGGAAATGCCTGAGCCTGTTAGTTTTTTGAAGATAGGTATTTAATAAATCAGAGTATACGGCAGGTTTTTACGGTTGACTGTGGTTCACCCATCTCTTTCGTTCAAGAAGGAGGCATAGTGGTCGAGTCTATGGTAGAAAATCTCCCAAATTCTGCTATGATCGTGTGTGGACTCGATTTCGTTGCCGACAAAAGTTTGGCGGCGGCGTGGTAATATAAGAATAGGGTGCCGGTATGGCATGAAGTATCCCACCCCCATTCAACTCCGTTCATAGCCGGAGACGTCCTTGAAAGAGTCCTAAACTTTGAGGTTTGGCCAGCTTTAGAGCCTACTTGATGCTTAAGGACATGCCGTAACGTTCCCTGACCAAGAGGTGACATAGATATCATAGTGATGTGACAAAACCTCTTTTATGCGTATAAAAACATTATTTCACCCAGTGATAAAAATTCAAACAATGTGCCTTAATTTTCAAAACGGATTACATGTGTGCAAATAAAAATATCAACTCTCCTAAAGACGAATATGAAGAATCATTTCCAAGGCCTAATTTTTACACCCTCATGTGGCTGAAAAATTATTAGTAATAAAATATATTCGTAACTTTGGCGATTTTTGACTCATGCATGATGATGTAATCAGACGTGATATTACGATCCCAATATTGGCATATTAGTACAATTGTCATTATTACTTGTATATTTAAAATAGATAAATAAATTTTTGTGGAGCTATGACAAATGTAAGAGTATTTACCAATACGCAGATTGTCATAAAATACATAGGAATAAAAGTAGAATCATTGAAATAGTTAAAATTGAATATATCATAGAGATCATTTTTATCTGACCTGGTGATAAAATGGTTATTAGTTACAATATCAGTGAGTGACAGGAGTGACACATTTCACACTCCTTGTACGATGTACGCTCTGCACGAGCTGACCCACCTATGCGCATGAAGAAGAATGAGTAAAGCTACTTGATTTAAATGGAGAAAATGAAACATCAAAGTCAATGGAAAGGAAATCAAGTTCGATTGCCCGGGAAAATTTCATTAGGACGTGGTACATATAATGAGGAGATTCAGACTCTTATTGCTCGTTCCCGTCTGAAGGATCCATCATTCGACACTACTGTTGAACACATCATTTAACTCCTCCGCTCACTTGAACCCTACGCCTCTCGAAGGCTCTCAAGGGGTTCTCTTCACTGAATGTCGAAAAATACAATTCAAATACGCTGCAAATTTTTCTTTGCGACTTAATGAGGCGAAGGGAAGTGCCAATTGGGAGAGAGGTCGCCGTTACCAAAGTGGGAGCACGAAAAACATCATTCAGCACAGAAATATCTTTCACCCCCCATCCCCACTCTGCGGCCCTTAATTTTCGGCCCTCCTGTGATTAGACGAGACGGCTAGATAAAGACTACAACCAAACTGCTTCCATTACCGTCATGTCCCCTGACACATCGCACAAAATCACAGGCAACATTCCTTCCTCGTACTGCGCTAAAGGAATTCAAAATGGTCTCTGAGCGTCGTGCTCGACCTCAGAGTTGCAGAGACCTAAAACATTGCCTCCCGGCTTACTGGATTATCTCCCTCTCTCACCCAGGAAGCTCCTTCTCCCCTTCAATGTGGAGAAATGCGTCTCAAACCCGGCTTCCCTTCGCTTCTCCTACTTCTCGCCTTCTTTTCTTTTCAGTTAGCCCTGCACTATCTCGCCGAAGTACCAAGCACTTCGTGCCCCGAGGAACACGAAGATGAAATAAGCGCCTCGGTGACAAATCCATTCTTTTCCGTTGCCTTAACGCGAGGTCGTATTTTCTCTTAATTAAGATAATTATTGCCTGTGCCTCTCTCCTCAGCCACTCCTCGCCGAATGCTAATTTTTCTAGTTTCCCCTGTGGTTAAAATTTCCTTCGCCGGGAAAGACATCAATATTACATTAACAACCTGAAGCGCTTTAACAAATGCAGCGTGAAATATATATTCAAAACTGCGCTGTTTTTAGGTATTTACCTAGCTCCTTTCCGTTTAAATACATTTAAATTCCCCTGTTTTTTAAATACATCGTGTTGTTTTTAATGTTGGCGTTGTTTTAATTTTTAAAGAAATTTAATAATACTAGAGGAATAAAAATAATTTTTTAAATGTTGTCGAATTATTATTTAGAATGAACATTTAAAAATATTTATTTGCTTTTGATATTACTAGTATTCAAAAAGTATATGCAAGCATGAGCATTGTCAGCATTCATTAAAATAATTCCCAGGGTAAAAGTATGTATCAGCTCTTTAAAAAGTTGAATTACATTCCACATGCATGCCATAGTATTATATTGGTCTGGTTCAATTATTTTATAGATGAAATTAATTCACAATGACATCTAACTTCTTAATAAAATTACCATCGTAATTATTTCAAATTTAATTGTACTTGAATTTTTCAATGCTCACCAGTAAATTATAGCTTTATTTCTCTCATAACCTGTAAATTAAACAATAATATTCATATTATGATAAGTAACCCATCATTCTCACGACTGTTACATATTTTAGGCCGTCTTTTGAAAATATATCTGCAATGAATTGTTTTGACCCATTACATTTATCAATAATAGGGCACTTATCGCCAAGTTCATCATCATAAATAATCTAATACGTGTTCGGAATCCAATAAGAGTCTTGATTTCCGCTACGTAGGAGCAGAAATGCTTTGTCCGGAAAGGTCGTACAAAAATCTTGTTAAAAAACAAAAACTCAATTTAAATTTAATAGCTATTTATTGGGATGATTGGCTTACTTTGAAGAACATTTTTAATTTTTATTCGTTTTAGACTAATCATCAAGAGTGTTAATTTTTTAATATTTATGTAGATGATGACAGATTTAAAATGCGTAAATAGGTTATCGTCCATTTTAACGTCCAGATTTTCCGCACACATTCTCATTTTAGTTGAAAATATGAGCTTAATGTTTTCAAAAGCTTACCATGCTATGGCTCAAAATAAGTCACACGCATAAAAAATACCGGTCCTCCGAATTTTATAGTTTAATTTTGTCTTTATATTATTCGAAATTTACATACTTGTGCAGTGTATTTACATTTTTCTTATGAAGAAGGATCAATACTGAAAATACCTCGTGCCTGAGTCTTAAAAATCATGGCGTACGCTTTTAAATTGCGCCGTTTTGTCCATGTTCAGTAGCAAATTTGGGCCCATTATTTACTTTTTACGAGCAAATCGTTGCATTTATTATTTAAATTCTTGTAAATGTCCACGTTCTTATGGTTTTGGTGGACGCTCTTACGCCTGTTCTGAAATTAGAGACATTCCCCTGACCTGTTTAAGTTTGACTCTGTCTAAAAGGTAATGAAATGAGCAAAGGAACCTGACCGTATTCAAAACAGCATTCGGTGCACGGTGTCATTCTGGTACCATGGGCTTTCCCATTACTTAAACGCTCGCATTTCTCCTTTCAAGTTACATGAGCCTTCCTATTCTTTTTGCGAATTTGCATCCACCTTCTTCTCTTTTCATGGATATCTTGTTCGACTTTTTTGTAATGGATAAATGCAAGCTTAAATACGAGTCAGTGTAGCCTTATGTTTTAGTCTTATCTTCAAATTGGCTGAGAATAGAATTTCTTATCGTTAAAAAACTACTATGCAACGGTGAAATTTTAGCAAAAGCATTTTTGACAATCTACCACTCTTTAGGAGGGGTTATGGAAAATTGAATAGTTATTTATTTAAAAACATCGATCGCCGTTCCAGTTCCAGTCCCCCTTACTCTAATTCCTCATTTCAGCACCGACCAAAATATATTAATTCTCATTCTGATAGGGAATATACCGTTCAGATATAGCGTTTTTTCACTCCCGGTAAACTATTGCACCTTGTTGATGATTCTCAAGGTATTTCTCCCATACTTGCTTTCCTCAAAATACTCTATTCTTCAGGATTTACTGTTTCTATTCCACGATGAATACCTCAATTCCACCCCTTCATATCTCAACGAATCTTTAGCCTCCGGCGTGAAGATAACATTTACAACTATATTTTTACATAGATTTTGATAAACTACCATAAATATTGATTTCTAACTACATGTTGAATCTATATCTGCTTATTTTTACCAGCCTCTAATCAGCAGCCTGGCGATTGTCTCTCTAATTAATTTTAAACGAGGAATACATTTCTAATTCCTCTTCATTCATCAAACTTAGTTTAAAATTATGTTAAGGAGAGATTCAAAAGAAAAATTTTATAATTGCACTAATGCAAGACCATGAATACTGCTACAGTTATTGCCATTCATTCCTTCGTCTAATGATATTTTGTGTGCTTGTCTTTTGCTTCTCAGACTTTCAAGATTCTTCATATATTGCTGACAATCTTGAATGATATCACATCCAGTAATTTCGAGCTTTTGTTATTTTTTCATTTACTGTCGTATTTTTCCAAGAATATCTCCACTCGGAAATCTTATGAATATTACTAGGAATATCTCTGAGCTAAGGTATTTTTCTTCGGAGTAGACCGACAGAACTAGAACATTGTTGATTACATCTTTCCTCTAGTGAAGAGGTCAACAGGTAAAAAAAGAATACATTTAATATTGCTAGACCTAAGGAATACACACAGTAAAAATTGGATTAATTCGTCGATAAAAATAATGCTCTGACAATAAAATTGTGAAACGGTAACTATTAGATTAAAATAACTTCAATTTTATCCGTATTTGTTATCTGTAGCATTACTTCGGCAAGAAGTCAAGGCAGAGTAGGTATTAATACTTATTAGATATTTCTAAGTGGAATGGAATGAAATGATTATTACTCAATGGATATACATGATTTGATAATTTTTACAGCCAAAGAAATTGGCATAGTATGGAGCTAAGGTATGGTTGCTAAATATAAATAAATGAGACAATCGAGCGAAAAAAAGTAAATTTTCGTGGGGGACGGATATATTGTAATGGCTAAATAAATCATTCAACAGCCAGTTGTCCTCCTTTTCATAATCCTTCATTATAACATTTTCATATTCCTTCCTCTGTTATCCCGTGATCTGCAGCCTTTTGCCCTGCACTTTAGTATTAAAATAGTGATATCAATGTTGAAGTAAACTTTAACTCCTTACTTTTATGGAGTTCGAAACAAGAAAATTCAAGCACCCATCAAAGCTACCAGAAGTTATGCTGATCCCAAATGTTTAAATGAGAAAACAAATGTTAGCCTAGTCGTAAGTATTACGCGTCTTGTGATTGAGATAACCTATACACTAAATTAAGCTTAGGTTCTAGCAGAGGTTAAATACCTAATGAAAAATGCGAATAAATTTAGTTATTCATTTCTCCTCGTATTGGTATTGAAAGTGTTTAAGGGCGATGTGAGGAATTTTTCAACCATGAAAAACGCTTAATTCTTGGAAAAAATAATAATTTGATAAAAACAAAGACTTTTTCTTTCACATGTATTTATTATCATTTAACCAGCTCCATAATCTTCAATTGATCAGTTTTTCTACATTATAAATGTATTCGAATAAAATGTGGATAAGATCATTCGTAACCAATTAAAAGGTAGACTGAACCAATTTAGAATCAGATAGTTGCTCGAAATGTTCTCAGACACATTTTTATAAATGGCAGTTTTTTTCTCTCCGGGTCTTGCATTCAACTTTTTTAACACCACTCCCTCACACTTAACGCACTCAAACAGCATTATAACCATATGAAAATGAGTCATCTGCTTCAACATCTTCCGTAAACAAGCTCCCTGGACAGAGACTCAGGTAGACCCTAGGAGTGCTAAATACACAATTTTTAGTCGTGATCGTCCGTTGAGAGCCACTTCCTTAATATTTCCCCTCCCCTGCCGGTCCTCACCTTGTTGATTATTTGATGACATAAAGTTTACTCTGCCTCATTATATTAAAAAATGATCCCTTTTTTGTGTCGAACATTTCTTAACATAACAAATATTATCGTATTCGATTGGGATTTCCTGCAGTGAATTCATTCGAAGGAGAAAAGGTGGCTGAAAACGGCCTAGTTTTTTTTCTCGCGACGGCATTTTATTCCATTACTGTGTACACTAGGTAGATTATAATTCCTTATGTCCTAAAGAAAGGTACATAGTAACGTGATTTTAATAAAAGTTTATAGTAATGATTCTCATGAAGGTTGAAATATTCATTCGGGTTAATTCAAAATATTCTTGGAAGAAAGAACGTGAATTTTTCGTTTGAATTATAATTAGGAGAAAGTTAATATATAGTTTTTAACGAATAAATTTAATTATTATTAAAAAGATACTCACAGAATAACAAGAAGAATATGCTTGATACTCAAATTTCTAAAATTACAATTTTATACTTTTTACATTCCCAGCTAATACCTTAACGAAAAATAAGAAATAATTAACCATGAACAGCATTTGAAACTTCCAAAGCCGGAATAAAATACTATTTTTAGAAAGAATTTACTTCGGCAATGCATGCGAATCGAATGAGATAAGGTTAATTTTTAATTTTTTTCCTGAATTGTTACCTCTAATTTTTACTCTATTGGATAATTGAATAGATATTGAAAAATATTTCAGTTTTTCTTTTATGGGAAACGGGAACTCATTCAAAAATTGCGAATAATAATATTGCGTTTGAGTAATACAAATATTTCTTGATCAAAACGTTTAGGGTAATTTTTGAGCAAGATAAAATTAATTCCTGAGAGATGAATATTTTCTTGCAATACCTGAGCCACATGAGACGTGATTTCTGTATGTCACACGCTTGTTGAAACAAGTCTCCAAGTAATGTTTTCTCTCGAATGTAATCGGATTAGCAAGATATCATTATCAAAATAAAGAAGGAAAATTAGCTTTGGATTCTACAAAAAATTTGCAATTTGCGCTACTGGGGTTTTAACAAGCCACGATAATACCATATATCAAATATTGCTTTGCAATACATGGCTTTATAAACCATAAGTGAGAGCTAGGGTGGAGTGTGAGAGATGTCGTAGGAAGCATTGGTTTTTACGATAGTGGGCTGTGAAAATGAGTGGAGGGATGCCAATGGGTGAAAAAAGGAAAATGGTCGGTGATTTAGGACTGGTAACTGGAGGTGGTTGGTATCTAAGGTCATTCACGTCATTAAGTTGGTGGGGCGTTAATGTTTCAGGATTCGAAGAAAATATGAATATGAATCCAGTTTGGTTTGATTTTGTTCTTAATAAACACGTCCAGGGGCTTAGGGCTTACCGAAAACAGACACTTAATGTCAAGTGGTCTCTAGGTAAAGCAGGAGCAAATCCTCGGAGCATTGTATCAAACGGAGGGTCATGTGACAAGGAGGAGAGAAGTCGATTTCATTGCAACGTACCTGTACCTGTATATAATATTTCACGTGAATTTTCTCATTAATAACTTGTGGACTCGATTCTTGGAATTTATTAATATTGTTTTGCAAAAAATATCGTACTATTTCACAGGAAACATTGTTTGTAATTTGACTCGTTTCTTAAGGTTTGCATCAATTGATTTACATTTTTGGAAGGGTAATAGGCTGCGATATATGGCAAGAAAACGTCACTTGAACAGATGTTTTTGAAAAGTGTTTTTCTTGATATAGTTGAATTACTTATTTCTAATGAAGCTTCACTTTAGCATTTGTGCGTTTTTATCCTTTTTTAAATAACAACATAGGTTGGCAGTTTTATAGAATTACAACTAAGCTTGAATTACCATATGACACTCTCTTGTCTCAGAATAGCTGATATAATGAATAAATGTGAGCAAGGGATAAGGAAATGTTCATACCAATGTTTCATTCCTACGATAAATTGATACATTCCGAAAAAGAGAGGCAAACTAACAAAGGAAATGTGAAACAAGGAAACATTTTTTTAATATCCTGATATTTTCTTTCATATTTATTCTAATCAATTCTTTTTTCAAATTCAAAACTTCTAACAATTTACATTAATATTAGACAGTTCGTTAACGTATTCATGCCCGGGTTTCACCTCGATAGAAAAAGACGAATAATACACTTTTAAAAAGGCCAAAAGGTAGCTTCTTTTTTTTCTCAGTCCTCCTTGACTTGACATTATCGAATTTTAGCTTGAAATAATATATACGGAATGTTAATGGCCACTAATTGAAACAAGCCGTCTACCTACTTTAATTCCCATTTCGCCGTAAACTTAGATCTCGTTCTAATTTACTGTAAACTTGTTCCTAAGTTAGGATGATGCATTTAAATTTTCCATAAGCTATTTATTCCTTGTAACTGCCTTGAGGTGAGTATTTTAATCTAAAACATCCGCCATTGGTGTGGTTATTTTGGAAGTTGGAAATTCGTATTTCAAACAAAATCACCTTAATTTAATAGTACTTTCACACTTGTGATATTTATACAACTTGAGTAAATATAATGAGTTTTATTTGGTAAACCTTGCAAGAATCATTCTATACCAGACGTATTTTTTTTCACGCAATTTTTTGACCACGTGACGTAATGATTAAAACGGCAAACATAATCTAAATTCACTGTTAAGATTTCTAATTGAATTGTAATTTATTAGTTAGGTAAATTGATAGACAACTTACGTAGGATAGTTGTAAAGATATTCCCTTTACCCTTTTAGAACAAAGATAATTCAATGGCATTTACGAATTTCGTATGAGAAACTCATTTCCATGAACCATCAGAGGGAATTATAAAATTAACTTAAAGAGTTAAAAAACCTCAATGCGATTTTTTTACCTTTTCCATTGTTTCCAAACTAGATTTACATGTAAAAAGTGACGTGACTGGCTTGTAAATTGGAAGATTCATAGATTTTTTGGTCGTATTTTTTGTACTTGTCTGTAATATCTTCTCTCACTCGCTTAATTCATGATCTCAAATTATTCCTCGTCCCTTATAATATTCTAACTCAGCAGTGTTGTAATACTGTATTTGTAATCAGATGATGATATAAAGTACAACATTTCATCCAATTTACTTAAATTTTGATTTCACTAAATGTTACGCTTTTCCGCCGAGATAATTTTAAAGGAAATTAATGGGCGAGGAACGAGAGAGGCAAAATAAATGGAGCATGAAATCGTTGAGAGGTCAGGAAAAATTAAAGAATTTTTAATCCGGAGATTGAATTTCCTTTTGTCAAAATCCTACATTCAGAAGTTTATCTGAGTCCTTACACGTTAATATCTGTTTCGTGTTAAAATGAACATTTCTTCAAGAGCACACAAAATGTGAAAGCAGACTTGGTTCATTCTTCTGAGGTTGTTTGTTGCGTAATTAGTTTGGAGAAATTCAAGGATGTTAGAAATATATTGAAATGAAAGAAGGGAAATGCATGTTACCAAATTAATTTAACAGACTAATTTGTGGGAAATATGTGTGTGCATGTGAGGGAAAACTGATCCTTAAATACTCCAAATGTTAAATAGGAGGACCTAAATGCATACGTTTTAGCTTGGAATTACAATTAATCTGGAAGTCAAAAGTGTGGTTTTTAGCAGTGAATTTTCGATAAATGATCTACTATGCTGTTCCTTGTGATAAAGATTCCACGGTGATGGCCTCTTCCCCATTTGATAATTTCCGTCTCCATCATTTATCTGGAGAATAGGAAGAAATAAAGATATGATTTATTAGCCACACTAAAGAGCTCCTATAATTTTCACAGCAGTAGTGACGTAGGGGATTTTAGCATATTATGGTTTTATTATGCTAAAATGTTGCATGCATATTTATCAATTTGAAGGGATAGTTGCCAATAAACAGAAATAAGTAATGCTGAAATTTAATTCGTACAAATTTTAAGGATTGACTCGCCTAAATTGCGTTTCACGCCCGTTTAAATTAATTTTCATAAACTTCACGTATTTATGATAATTAATAATTTAAAGAGGTTATAAAAATAAATATTGAATGATAAAATACATTAAAGTAATTTTTGCTTATCAATAAGCAAGTATCAGAAATAATGTCATTTCAGAATGTAAGGGGTGTGGTTATGTTACCTCGGGGCTTATGTTTGCTCTCGGAGAGAAAGTCTAGCCTATCCCTTTGTCTCCCGAACGAGAAGTGCGCGATCGATTTGTCCCTCCCCCGTTCCTCTAATGCGCAGAATACGCTTTGGCAAATTTCCTTTCTCTAACATCCCAGGAGCTTAAGCTTTTGTTGGGTGAGGGGAAAAAATTAACCCTGTTTACCGTGGCATTTCATCTCCGTTCTCACCCACGAGCTAAAACTCAATAAGATGGACCCAGGCTTGAAGTTTTAAACAACTACCAAAGGCCCAAATTCCGTTTCCTTAGTATTTAAAAAACAATGCGAAATTTCAAAATACTATACTTCTAGTTCTAATGATTAAGGATGAAAGAACACACTTTGCTTTTCCACATACAATTTTTTTATTACGACCTATATTCATGGCGTGACATCTTCAAGTGGATGAGGCCTGAAAATGTTACGCTGTAATGAAACCTAGGTCGTAATAAAAAAGTGGAAAAGCAAAGTGTCTCCTTTCATTATGAAGGATTTCCACCACATTACGTGTAATTCTAATGATTAATTTTTTATCATAATAGCGATGCAAAATTTATTCTCATAACTAACTAAACAGTAATCCACAGCTCTAAATGGTTAAATATGTTTTGAAAAACTATAATTACCCTTCTAAAATTCCTTGTTATCTTTTCTAATGAGTTTTCAATTTTATTTGCCGTAAATTTTCCGCTGGATACGTAAGATTTGTGTTTTCAAGGTAGCCTTAACGCACAAATAACCTTAAGGGCTACTTATTACTGCCCTTGTGATATTTTTTTAGCTTTGCCCTAATTTTGAAAGTAAATATACCTCTCAATTATCTTATGGCATAATTGGTAAATTAAAATCGTTTTCATAATATTCATCTAATTTTGGATCAATTTTACGAATTTGAAAATTTGGACAATTTTTTGTTTCCATATTTTCTGTCAATCTAACTTTCAAGTTAGGTACTAGGTGGACGTAAAATACAAAACTCCTCCTTTTCTAACGTATGATGAAAGACCAACTGAGCCCGTACTGCAATTAACCCCTCTAGAGTACCAAATTCATTCTAACTCCCTTTATTCCGTCTAACCAGTCGATTCTTTTCCTCCTTCTTCCTCGTTTGCCGGATTTTCTGTTCTGCGACGAATAACACGTTTCAGATGTAACATGGTGAAAATCCTTCTTAATGAAAGAATCTTAGCGTTTTCTTTAATTATTCTGCTAAGATTTCCAACCTTCCATTGCCCATAAAAATATTCTGAGAAACTACGACAGTAGTAACTTTTAACGGAGTCATCCGCTAAATGTGAATTACAATGCAACAATTTGAGAGTATAAAATTGATTCGACTTGTTCAACTTGTTCGGGATTCGAACTCGGATCCCTCGATATCTGGCCGATGGATTTAACCAGTTAAGCTAAGGAGGCGTTTTTTTATATTGTAAAATTTCGTGGGCTTTAAAGAAACAACGATATTGTGATGAAATATTGTACATACAGTGAGCGTACCGAATGTAATGCGATTAAATTCCTCGTGGCGCTCCTGTTGGTCGAAGTGGGATTGAACCTCTTAAAGAGATGGGGGAAACACTAAGCTTTGCCGTGAAACCCATCTCAGTGCTCTTCAAGCTGTGGAAGTGGCACGACGTCAGTTATTATAAACCTCTGCGCGCCGAACGTTCACGAAAAAAATGGAATCGACGATCAAGCAAACGTTGCGCGATTAAGTTTTCTCTCTCCGAGGAGGCAAATTCCTGCTACCTGCGATCGTTGGGTCGCATTCCCTGCCTTTTAGAGTCTTCTCGGGGGGTAGAATGTTTTGTGGTGCATGTTCATGTGGTAGTAGTGTTTCACATTCTTGCTTGTTGTGTCCTAGCTTTCGTGCTGTATCCTGGGGTGCAGTTGTTTGTTGATTTATGGTATATGTGTTTGCATGAGTATTGGATGAAGGGATTTTTGCAAGAGTGTGTGCGCTGCTGTGGGTGTAATTTTCCACTTTGTTGTTTAGCATGTGGTATTGTTCCTTTTTACGGTTGGTGACCTAACATTCCCCGCCACACGCCCTTGCGGCGGCTTGCGGGGTATTATGTAGATGTAGATGTAGAAGTTTTGTGCTTTACTGAAAAAATCTCTTAAAAAGCTTAACAAAATGATTCGTGAGGCTAACGGGGACACTGCTCTGTCCTACTCAAGAGTTTTGAGGTGGTTTAAGGTCTTTAAGGAGGGCCGGGAAGAGGTTCACGGCAAACAACGCTCTAGGCGGCAGTCACCCAGCAAAACCGACGACCATTTGGCTCTTGTTTGATAATTGTTGGACTATGACCGTTAATTGAGTATCAAAATGGTGTGCCAATGAACCGAACTTGTCATTTACCGTTGTGTTTCATATCGGTACCGAAGATTTAGCGATTAGGAAAGTGTGCGCCAAGCTCGGGCCAGTCAGACGACCAAAAGACCAACCGAGCGGAAATTTCAAGTAAACTTTTGCAAGGTATTGAAAATTAACCTGATTATTTGGGCAACGTTATCACTGGTAATGAAACCTGGGTGTTTGAATACGACCCCGAAACAGAACAAGAAAGCTCTGAGTGGCGCACCGACGATTCTCCCAACCCCAAAAAAGGCAAGAATGAGCAAATCAAAAGTGAAATCAATGCTCATTGTCTTTTTCGGCAGTAAACGTGTGGTCCAGAAGGAGTTTTTTCTTCAAGGACAGACAGTTTACGCTGCCTACTACGTGGATGTGCCGGAGAGACTCCGAAAAAGGGTCATCAGGAGGAGAAAAGACATCTCCGCTGACTTCTTTATGTTCCCTCGGATTAAGGCAGCCCTGAGAGGAACCCATTTTTCGTCCATAGAAGAGATCCAATCAGCCGTGACGAAGACCTTGCTAGAGGTCCTCAAAGACGCCTTCCAAGGCGCGTACCGGCCATGGCAGAGCCGCTGGAAAAATGTGTAGAGGCCCAAGACAGTACTTCGAAGAATTTTAAGTGTTTGTGCAAATCTGTTCAGTAAATTGCTTTTAAAAAATAATTGCATGCCTTTCAGATCGCACCCTGTGCGTCACAGGCATTCGCAGTCGTACGCAATGCGCCACATCCCACGAGTTTGAAGCCAACTTTAAACATTACAGCGTTTCACCATTGATAAATTCAAATAAACAGCGGGAGGCGCCACTAAAGTAACTTTTACAAGCACCGAAGCCCTAGATGGAGAAAACCTTACCGCAGGAATCGAACCCGCGACCTCTCAGTTGGCAGATGAGGACATTACCCCGCCACCACCGAGGTCGTTTCCTGCACATGTACGTTGAAATGCACAGGTGATAATGGAAACCCCTGAAAGATGTGTAATTACCTCTTTCTAACATTACCCATCCTAACTCTCAATCCACCACTCACACCTGAGCAGTTTGAGATTTGTACAGGTGCCCAATAAATCTCCTATCCTGCCTTGAAAAGAGCAAAATGTCCTAATTGTATTCTATATTTCTCTCTGATAGTGACATCATTACTACAATAGCACCACGTGTGCCTCTATCCTTTCCGAACCCAAACTGATCATCTGCTAAGCAATAATTTTCTTTGCTCTCCATCCTCTCATGGATGATCCTGAGAAACACTTTAATAGGGACAAAAATGAAAATTATTGCTTTATAGTCATTTTATACGGCTGCCTCTCCATATCCTGGGATAGCACTTGTCTGGCAAAATATTCCTGCCAAATTCCTCTCTCTTAATTGTATATTACGATTTAGTGTATAAAAACTCTTACTCCTACGTTTTTACAAAGCCGCCGGAATATTGTCTACCCCCACGGCCTAATATCACTTATATTCTTTCAATGATCTTTCTACCTTGCCGTCAAGTATGTACATCTGGAGCTATGGTGTCCTCATCTGTACCATATTCTTCTCCTGTGTCTAAAATCGCTGGCTTAATATCTTTACTATATTGATTTTCTATTTATTATTTCCATCTCTCGTGAGTCTTTTCTGTTTCAGCAGTAATGTTTATGACGTATATGCGAGTAGTAATGTATATGACGTGTATTGGTGCTCGGATTCTTCTGTATCATTTCTTGTCCCAGGTTTCTCCTTCCGGTGCAGATCACTATTTTAACCCTTCCCTTGATAAATGTTCCTTGTTCTTGCATTGTGCCTTCTACCTTGCCTTTCTAGTCCTATTAGTTTGTCACCTCTGATATTATTACCCAATTCCGTGTTTACATTCTTCCATTTCCTCCTATCGTCTATCATCCGGAAAATGTTTCCTAAAATCCATGATTTTCTTGTGCTTTCTTTGTTAAATGTTCATCAAGAGTTGTAAACAGCTTTCGAAATACCTTTCTCAATACGATTTAATGTTTATGCGAGTATATCGTACCCGTCTCCTTGCCACTACTCATAAATTTCTCTACTGCCTCCTGGCACTCTCTCTCTTCCTCTCTTTTCATTCCAGTTAACGCTTCTATATTCCTTTTCCTCAACCAACTTATTTGTTTTATCCTTTTTTAATCTGATGTTACAATTAATAGATACTAACATGGTAAAATATTGTTGGTCGAAGAAAGTTGACCACTCATAATTTTTCTATGAGCTACTAGTAACTTCATTTACAGAACAAGTTCTATCTGATACCTTGTATCTCAATGACTTGATTGTTTCAGCGTTATTAGAAGAATTTAATGTGAGATTATGGGGAGGATAATATTTATTTTTATTCAAATCTTTAATGTTAATTATTTTATGCTATTTTAAAATTCAAGGAAAAAAACATAATTAACACGTAAGTTTTCAATTGAAGTCTTAATTGAAGGAAAAGTTAAAATTTAATCGTGCAACTTTATTGAATAATTACATGTACCCATGGTGAAGGTAATACCAGGGGTTTGTAAAAATAATAATTTTAATCAGGGGTCTTCATAAAGGTTTTAACGAATGACCACCTAGGCACTGAATCGCCTACTCATTGAACTTTAAAGCACTTTATGTTGATATCACTTGGCGTGGTATAGAATAGCGGATGCTCAGAGAATGAAATTAAGTATGCCATTGCCCAATGCGTTGAAGGTTGCCGTTAAATGTCTACAGACTAACATCAGGCCAACAATCCATTTGATTCCCCCTTCTCTGTTTTTCTTAAATCGTCTATCATTATTACTGAAACGATCGAAGAGTCCTCCTTAGAAAAGTCCATACACTGTCACTTTATTCGGTGATTTACGTTGTTGGAGCTGCGAAAACCTCATTTGAAACTAATTTAATACTCAGTCCCTTCCATTATGTTCAAAGCAGTATCATGGATTAAGTCAGCATTTTCCTCAACGATACACGAGCAATCAATCAAAGGAACGAAATATCTTTTTGATGTGGTGATTCCTACGCTATCGATAGATATGGAACTGGGTGATTTTCCCGTTCCTCGAATCACTCGTCCTTGGCTCTCTAAATGAGGGGAATCCAGTCCTAAGCCCTCCGGCCACGCGCTACTTGGAACCTGAGCTACTCATTCGTTTCCTTTGATCTCGAGATGACCTCCCACGCTGCCTCTCCCATTCGGGCAAAATCAACTATCAACTGCAATCGGTGTGCTTGAGCGGACCCTACGACTACCCTCTCCTCTCTTTCTCTTTCGCCTGTTAGGCACCGGAAGTATTGTCAGCGAACATGAGTTGTGGTGGCTCTGGGTGGCCTGGAAGGCAGTTCCCTCTGTGGTTATCCACAAGGTCACCGAGTCACAACTACGGCTGGTTATTACATGGTTATCATATGCATGAGGATCGGACACCGCTATACGATCTCAATTTCCAGCGGACCGTAAATCGAAGTTGCAAAGAGGTAATATTAAAGGTGGTAGTATTATTTTCATCGCCATATTCACCAAGAGAGTGCTCTTACCTTGAAGAGAATTCTGGTGCACCTGGTGATTTCACGATGGGGAAAATATTCTCGCATTAAACTAAGAATTTATTATTCATAAAATAGTTTCCACGCTTATACTCCGAGTTGATGTATTTCATGCTGAAAAGAAGTTACTGCTTAGAAAACTTGATGCAAAGTTAAACACCTGTCTCTAAAGTTACCTGCCTCTAAAGTTTTAGCAAAGATTTTTGAAAAAATGATAGCTCACTGTTTTCTTCTGCATAGTTTAGCCAAACAAACTAAACTACCCTGCTAAAAGTGTAGTAAAGGATTATTCCTCTGAGTTATGCAAATATTATTATACTTACTAACGATAATTAATAAACAGAAAGTTCTAAAAAATTCCTCATTGATGAAAGCACTATCCAAGATTAAATATACATTCATTACAACCTGCCTCATACGAAGACATTAGACAGGAAAAAATCAAAAGAGCTACAAGAGAAAAAGACTATTAAGGATTCAATTTTTTCAGGCTGGACTTTGTGGAAAACCGTTATCACTGAAGTAAAATACCAATGTGTCTTTCCACTCAATTCTGTTCGTTACAACTAGTTTTGAAGCATCGACCCGTGGATGACGCCGATGCGTCGAAACTAGTTGTGCAGAATTAAATTGAGCGGAAAGATAAAATGGTATATTACTTCAGTGACAATTATGGAGTCACAAAATGTTAAATTTTTCAGTTAAATACATATTAACCCGCACAAAAAATGAGGATATACTTAAATTTAACAGCATTATGTTGATTTGAATTTGTCTGCGATTAATATAAGCACATCTATTTTAGCTTTATGACTGCAAGTAATAAAACATTTAACTTATGGTTACACCAAAGAGTATTTAATTTAATTTATATTTATCTGGAATTGTTATTAGGACCATGCGTCTAGTACGAGCATTTTCTAATCCGACAACAACGAAATTTTGGTGTACTCTGGAAATATTCTGTGCGACATTTTTTCTCTCCATACCAACTTTATTATCTTTGTTTTTTTATGAACGTTCATGGAGCTCAATTTCTGTATTTGATATAGAAGGTTTATTGAAAGTATTCACCTTCATGTACTGTTAATGAAACTATGGTTATTTTTATTTGATCCTATAGAGTCATATACGTTTTGAAGGATGCTTTCCTTAAAATTCAATTTTTTCTTATCCTGGAAGCATTTTTCCGTCATAATCCTTGCTTTATCTTATCGTTTCATTCTGAAAAATTATGTACCATTATACCGATCAGAACAGTATCCAATTCCACGAATGTGGATATACAGGCTAATGGCTAACTAGGTATGGAGTTCGCGTTTTACGCTGTTGGCTATAATTGTATTATATTCGCGATTTAATTCTAAATTTAGTTTACATTATCTCTAAATTTTTCCATTAAATTTAATTACCCCCCTCATGCCGAGAGAGCCTATTTGTATTTCACTCCTGATTTGCACTTTTTTCTTACCCCACGTGTTTTTCTCTCGGAATTAATCTCAGGGCTTCTCCGCGTGGGGTTTTTCCTTCTTTTATGAGTGCAAACAATTTGCAAAGAAAATATAGCTCTCAATCCCGCTCAATTTATGCTTATCCATTCCCTTATCCTATTTAACATTTTCCTTTCCTCCACCTCTCTCATTATTCTTCCCAGCAAAGATTTAATAGTTTGATAGCAAACTAGGGAAGCAAATGAGCAACTGAACTATACTATTTAATAGTCTATCTGGCATCTCTTACAATTATATAAATCCTTACTCTTGTATTTTTTCTCAGACGTGTTTGTTCTTATTAATTTATTTATGTCTAAAAGTACTTCAATCCAAGAACCTCAACCCTGTTCTGAACCACCCTGTGGAATATGATCGGATAATCCTTTTTTATGTGCATTGGTTATCGAAAAGTAGATAAGTTACACTCATTACCCATTCTGAATGTTTTCCCGTGGTAATAAATTTCCTCAGGTATACTAAATTCCGAGCACAATGTAGGATAACCGCTACCGCATCATCATTCGCAAATATGGACAGCGCTCTTTTAAAGAGTGGGTGCGATTGATTCAGGGCAAGATTGAAGGCGGTCATTGCAGCTGAAGGGGGGTTACATTCAGTAATTTTCTCTTGACAGATACCACTACTTGTATGTAAAATAATTTTCATTTGTATTTTTAATACATTTGATTTTAAACAAAAGTTTCATTTGTTCGGATTTAACTTCCGTACCATGTATACCTTTTATCTTCCCTATCTACACCCATTACCCTCATGGGCGGGGAATTTCTTCCTCTCCCAAAAGATCACGTCTCAGCAAGAGTAGGCGAGTTGATTTTCCCTTACCGCACCCGGCTGGAACGCCAGTCTAATTGGAAAATGACATAAACACCTGGTTATGAGTTGCTCAAAGGAAGAAGAGAACATATTTAAGGTGTCTCCCTTCAAGATATATAAAATCGTAACTACTGCGGTCAGTAGTTCCCTATTAAATGCCAAGGAGCTTAGTAATGGAACATTGGATCTCAGTCATGGGGCTAATAGCAAGTATAGCCAAAATCGCATCCATTTTGAAGAAAACAATACTTTGAACTATGCTTATTTCATGGAAGGATATAATTAACAATTAACTTCAATATATAAAAGGCTGTGCAGTCCCTTGGAAGCCGTTAATTAGGAAAAGATAACGGGAGGCCGCAGTCACGTGGCCGGGGACAGACCTCATTTGCCCGACTCAAACTTACCTATTCACTCTCAAAGAGCAGCCACTATATGCGGATTGCCAATTCCGTTTCAGTATATAGAATACACTGATACAAATACTAATAAATACGCATCGTTTAGAATATCTCGGGAATTAAACCAGGTTTTAGATCACAATCTTTTATCTATCAGCAGTGTCAATGTTTTTTAGGGCAGCCAACCTCCTACTAAAATTATAGGCTTAGTAAATATTTAAAATTTTAGATACAGTTTATCAGTTAATGATCTCCTTTATTAGATAGTTGATTTTAGCCATATATGCGTAACACGAAAAATTATAGAAAATATCATGTGCAGAAATTCAGTTCTGCGAAGATGCGACAAGACCCTAGCCGTCGACACACCTCAGACTAATTCTTCCTACCTAATAGAATTACAGGGTACTCCAAAACGTTAGTTTCTTTCGCAACATCGCTTTCACCGAACTTAGAGGAGCGCTCAAGAAACTCCATCAGTAATACTATTCAATTAGAGTCGCCAGATACGATAGGATTAATTTACGAGCATAACACCTATTCCAAGGATACTCTGAGCGGTAAAATATTTTTTGACACAAACGGATCGAGAGAAGTTTTTACCTGAAGTCACCTAGGTAACGTAACACTGAGTCTTTAAATAGAATGCCAAATAAAAGGGAGGAGATACCTGTTTTTAGGATCCCTATTCCTTAACTTCCCTTACGCCTCCATTCCCAGATTTTATTGGAGCTGAGTTTTTTTCCACGTAGGCTGTTCACTTTCCTTTTCAACCACACCCCTTCCCTAATGCCCCTTTATTACACCTGAACCCATACTCCTCACTCCTCCCACCTTTTCTCCTAAAGTCTCCCTCTCTCCGCTTCTATAATTGGTCGTTTCATCTTTGCCATTCCTTTCTCTCGTTCTTTCACCACTCACTCGGCCCCTCCTCTTCGCCCTTTTCCCACTCTCCCTCTTTACCTCTTTTCACTCTCTTTAACCCGTTTTACTTCTCTCAGCGCTTATCGATCGCACACTACACTAACCCATAAATCGCTCCCATTTTAAGACAACATTTCATTCCTTAGAACTACCCTTTGACACAAGTGTAAGGGACGGCATTGATTTTTAACTACGCTTCCGGTTAGTGATGACTTATTGTAATCGCAATGAAAATCAACTCATACATTTACAGTTAATATTTGCTCTTTCATTTACAGCTGAAACCTATTCCTGGATGTACCGTAAATAAACGGATAGCAATGTCTCTTTTTGTCTATTGAGCGTTGAAAATATCTAGTTTTTTCATTCGTCTATTTGTGCGGTGGTGATTTCGAGGAAGCTTTTCTTTGAACAAATACAATTATTTACTGCGGCCACCTTCCTTCCTTTATAAAGTCAAATAGCTGATCCTTTATCCACGTTCTTAGAAGGTGAGCAAATGAATTAATATAATGTCCAAACCAACCTTAGAGTCAGGATATTAGCTTGGATAGTAAATGAAAGTTTTTCCTCACTACAGAACGTTCTCGTTAATCAATTCTAATATACCCTCTTTACAACTTTGAACTCTTCAATTTCCCAGGAAGTACACGCTCAACGGAATACCGTTTTGAGTGAGGAAAACATTAAAGTTAGTTGAAATGATAAAAATTAATTTTAAGATTAAATACAAAATTAAGGACTGGATCAATTTTACACTTTTATTGGCAAATGTGTAGGATCATCTAGGAGGGATAAGCGAAAGACGATAGCGAAACAATAAAAGCTTCGTACAGTTTCATGGTAATAGTCTGAATCATGAATGTAAAAGTGATATGGCCAGCCAGAAAGGAAGGACTCAGAATGATTTTATTATGAGGTGAAAATATACAATGACAAAAATGTTTTAAATGATGAAAATGCCGATAGTGATCACGGTCAAAGGAAGAGAGGCAGCATTTACAATGAAGAAAAGCAAATAAAGGCTTAAAAATTTGGGGAAATATTAGTAAATAATAATAAAGTTGACGATATAAATAGATTTTCAATACTAGTGGTCTCTTCTCTAGCAATCTCATTTGCTTGACAATTCTGTTCATATACATAATAAAACAACTTGAACTGTGATCTTCTCTTATCGAGGAAATGTAAGTAGGGTTGAGTTCCTGGAGTGGAATACATTAAAAATAAAAATATTTGGAGAATTTTCTTGTTTACCCTTTAACCTCCCCCTTGATAACATAAAGGAATTCAGGGAGAAGGGGGCACCGTTTCAGTAAACGCAAAATATTAAATATTGAAATAATAATATAGGAAAATAGGTTAATAATGCCATTTACGCCTTCTGTTTTGAGGAATACCTGTAAATAGGATGGGAAAATTTCGAGATGGGTGTGACGATTCTAATTCCAAGAAACTACGGGAGATACCGTCTACTCTCTGAAATTGTTGCATTGCGACAATTGTAAGTTTTTCTGATTTAATATTGCCAAAATAATATTTTTAAATGTGCTATGGAAAAATAATGGTTTATGTTTTGAAAATTCTATTTCTATATTCTTTCTTATTCAGGCAAAAATGCCTCCTTGCTCACTTGAAAGAATTTCATCTACTCTGTCGAGTTAAACTTTCTATTTCCTAAAGTTTTTTCCTGAGACAATTAGGCACTTCTCACTTCAGCCAGGAATTTTCTTGAAAAATATATTACCCAACTATTAAATGTTTTCAAAATGTCTTCATGTGCCATTAAAATATTGAAAATTTCCGCGAAATGAACAGAAACTTGAACCGAGAACTTGGTATTTAGCTATAATTGTGTAATATTTTTTCTCAATATTACCTTGGAATATATATCGTTTCTAAATTTCTTTCCAAATTAAATAAGTTACCAGTTTAATTGAAACTTTAAGTAATTTTTTACTCAAATAAATACAAAGAAATTACATTTCTGCTCCTGTTCCAACGTTCCCCACTACATTTTTTCTTTAAATTTTATCGTTCGGTCCAAAAGGACCTTTGCGCCTTTGTATGAATATTCTAAATATTCAGCAATAAGTTTTTACTTATGTGTTAGTTGATAAGGCAAGTCAATATTACATTTTCAGTTTCCTCTTGTTTAAAAAATATTTTAGTCAAAATTGTCATCACTGGGTTTTTAATTCGTGAATTGATTTATGGCAGTATTTCTAATATCCTGTTGTTTCCTAAGATATTTATTGTATGATCGTTCCTTATTTTTCGTCAATGCCTGTTCATACTTTACTAATCCAAGTACTACCTTAGTTGTTTTAATTCCAAGGTGTCCCTTTCGGTTAGATATTTTTCAGTATATTCATTTAATTTTCATAATTTTACTAAGGCGTATGAAGATCGAATTCGTCTTATATCATATCCGAGGAGAGAAAACACCATTATTTTATGAATTGTGATATTTTGCTTTCAGCCTGTTATTTTCTTTCCCTTTGGAGTCACAAAAGTTCGCTCAATATTTATTTCTGTTTCTATCCCTCTCTCTTGACTTGATTGACCTTCTCTGTCGCTGGATGTGATCTTTCAAAATAGCAAAATCATTCCAATCATTCAAGATAAAGTAAACAATGAAGGAATTCAGGATCTTTTAAAATCAGTCTTGTTATTCGGCTGCCAGGAATAAAATATTAACTACAGGGTTAATCGCCTGAAATAACGGATTCTCCACGAGACATCCGGCGATTGACATTTCTTGAACTATTTCAATTCAAGATTAAAGTCATTGTCTTCACATTAATCATTAAAACCATCTAATGAATTTATTGAAGGACCTATTTTTTACAGTATTGTTTCTATGTAAATTTTATCTATTGACAATTTAGAATGATTAATATCTCTTAAGTATTATAAATCATACTGTGGGATGCTGAAAACTCTGATAGATGGGATAATGTTAGGCAAACGAGGAAAGGGCAAGAACAGGATAGGGAAGTTGGACGGGAGGAAGGAAGTACTCAGAGATGAAGAGGGACTTGATGTAGATTAGGCTGCTGGATTGTGTTTTGTTAGGTGTCACAAAATATTTTTTTGGTAGATGTGTCCATCCAAAAACCTACCTTAACCGGTAGATTTCCTTACAATAATTATAAAACATATCACTTTTTCTAAAAATCAGTATGCCATTACATCTCATGAATAATGCCTGTAGAGTTTAATGCTAATATTTCATTTCTCATACACCTATTAGTCGTTGGGACGATTATGACGACATATATATGAGTTATCATGATCTTTGTATCCAATAAATCTCTATATCGAGTGTGTATCACAATGCGAGTACTTTAATTCCTCTCAATTTTATTTAATGGAAAATAAATTAGTATTATTCTTTTAAATTAACGATTAGTAGTTTTACGAAAGCATGTATTGGAAAATTTCTTCATATTTTCTCTTACCACGAGATATCTCAGGGGTAAAAACTCTATTTGGAGCGAATTAAATCATTTAGAATATCAGTTTAAAATTGCCACGCAAAGGGAATAAGCGGATGGTAGTAAGAGAAGAAAAATACAGCAAATTCTTTCATTAATTGCAGAATCTTTTGAAATTTACATTATTAGAGGTTGTACACTTTTCTAATAACTCATTATATTTATTTTATAGATTTTTCTGGTTAAAATCTGCAAGGTTAGTTTCCTCTCGATGGACTGATTTTCTTATCTGGGCTAAGGTAACTGGCCAGAGGTCAAAGTTTGATTGAAGTTTTCTTCTATTCATTTCATAAATTGGGCAGTCCAATAGTCACTGGGAGATATCGAGATACTAATACTACATCTGCAGCTTTCTTTTTCTGGCTTACTAATCTTCTTACTGTAAGAGATGAAGTTTCTGTACCCACTTAAAATTTCCTTTAGTTTCCTGTGCATATTGAAAATGGGGTTACATATGCCTCTGACATCTGAAAAGAGTGCAAGCATATATCATGCCCTTGCCGAAATCGGGCCATCTTATTTTCCATTCTCCCATATTCATCTTGCGCATGGAAATCATCATCATTCGCCATGGTATGTTTAAATAGAATCGAGTTCCGAAGAGCATGGTTTTCTTTTTCCTTTTTAGACCTGATTTTATCTTTTTTTCTTTATTGCTAATGCGGTTGGAGTAAGGAGAGTTTAATAGTTGTTAGCGTTCGGTAAATATTTGCTGAGATGTTTTGACTTTTACGTGTATAAAGGTACTTTATATTGAGACACAAATTTTGAGATTAAGAGAAAATTCCCTCCTGCAAATGAAGCATATTCAAATTCCTCATGATTAATAATAAGCTCAATTTTTGAAACAGAAATATTGTACAAGACAGTGAGTTATTCTAAATTTGAGTAATTAACTTTGATAAAATTTAATAAAGTACAGAAAAAAAGCTTAACTGTTTAGGTAACATTTTTAGCGGTTTATCTACGAGTACATCGTTTAGTTATTGAAATTCATGAATTGTTTTCCAGGTCCACCACCTTCAACGCTGAGGAAATATATGACCAATGAGAGGATACACTTCTACATAAAAATGAAGTTATTTAGGCAGAAAAGGAGTCATGTGTGTGTGTGCGAGAGAGAATATCGTTTAGAAAAACGACGGATAGCCACCCTTTGTGGGTGTAATCAGATGGAAAGATGGGTTTAGCCTGAATAACCAGATAGAATATACCGGGCGTGACCATTTAAAACGAATGCAGAGATCAAGGGAAAGTGGTATAAGGCTTGTCAAATAGCGTTTAATTAAAACATGTGTGGCTGTGAATAATCAGGTACAAGTGTCAAATACAGGTGAGAGGCAATCTCCTATTTGTCAAAATTTAGGCCAGGCAGCCCTTATCAACCAAGACCGGCTGCCCAAAATCAGGGCCCACTACAAGCACTTATGACTTAAAAGGAAGCACATAATCGAGGGAATTAAGATAGAATGTCGAGTCATGTCAAAATTCCTGTATTCGAAAGATAATTTAAATTTTAGGGAACTCCGTGGTAATTATTCTTGGGAAATAAAATGGACAAAGCGTTCATAATAGCGCTAATAGGGAGGAAGACGGCCACTTAAAGTTATATTTTCCGAAAACTTTACCTCAAATATGGCTCTACAGACAAGGTTGTTGGCCATTAATTAGGGTATATAAAATAATATTCGTATAAAGGAAGCCTCGAAGGTGGGAGGCTCATTGAAGATTTTTAAAGGACATAATTTCGTCATCCTGAATGGAATGAGTTCCGTGAAGCAGAAGAATTTAACATGACAAACTTATCTCAGCTAATTAGCACCTTACCTTTCTGTTAGAGGGTGAAGGCTTCTTTTAAAAGTTATATCCAGCACAAACTGTTGAGGAGAACTTTTCTTCGACGTTTGTATTGAACTTCACGAAGAGACGCATTCATTCGTCTCCCTCTCTTCTCCGATCGATACCCGTTCTTATACAAAGACTATCTATCGTTCAACCTCCAGGTACTTACCGTCTACTCCGACCCCCCGCCTTTTCCTTGGAGAATACTCTCTTCAATGACCTCTGTAAGCATATTCAGTCATCGTGGACTCTTCGCCGAAGGTGTTTCTCGGCAACCTATAGTCAAATGTTTCTTGCCCGATCTCCCCAAGGCCCTCCTCCTGCCCTTCTTCCTCGAACAATATCCCATGCTGATTTGATGCCAAGATGCCAGATCAGAGTATATTCGTTGGGTTACCTCTATGTCTCCCGGGGGCTAATTGACTCGTTCACATCAAATCTCCCTCCTCTCGTTTGATACATCCGGGATCCGCAAATATTTCACATTACGGGTGATAGTAAAATTGGCCTCAGATTGAAATTAAAACATTGGATCTTGCGCAGAATTTTTGTATTAACAAAAATTACGTCGTCCATGCTTTTGCATTAAAATAAAACTAACGCTGAAGAGTTGATTAGACAGGGAGCGATGTTTTTCGAATCAAATAATAAACGAAAGTGAAGAACATAGCTAGAAAAAGAAGAAAGAAGTCAAAATTATTCATTAACTTGTAGTATATTTCAGTCAAAAGACGTCGCGCCCAATTAAAGGAACTATATTTTTAATTATGCATTATTCTTCCGCCTTAACTGAATTTTTATCTCTCGCCTCTATTTTTCAAGGAATATAAAACACTGAAATAATAAATCCCTGTAAACCACATGCACCCTTGAAAAAAGTACAATAGTTTGGAAAACTCCGGTTATTTAGGGATAAAAAATGAAAAGATTAAGAATGAGGTAAACTTTTAGGTCCCTATTTAAAGTTTGGAAGTTTAGAAAAAGTTGATAAATGTGTGGTTGAAGAGGCTGGCAAATGAATGAAACGAATAATGAAGTGTTGTATTTTTCCAATACGCATTTCACGTAATTAATTTTAACCATTGCCTAAAATATTAAAGCGATGACGTAATTCGTTTTTAGATGCTGTACCATTATATTTGGACTCCGTTGTTCATAAAATACCCTCGTTTCTTGGGTTTTTTCTTCCTATATAGCAAATATGAATTTTAATGTCAAAAATACTCCACAGTTGAATCTGTCAAAATCAGTTTAATGACGACCTATAATTTATACCCTAAATCAGAAACAACATGTTTAAAAATGCTAATAATTCGCGTGCATGTATGTACTTATAGCACTGACTAATGCATTATGTGGTGTGTATGGTAGATAATACTTTTTGTTACTTAAAGATCACTCCGAAACATAGATCTGAATAAAACCGACAAAACCAAAGTGGCAATTTTCTATTATTTTAGACATGATAAAATTAGCCAAAACGTACCTCAAGTGTAACGGAAAGTCCAGCGTGCATTTTTTTGGGTTCTATAGCTTATAGCCTGAGTTTTTTTATGCATCTCTCAAACCTTTTTACCTATTCCTAGGAGTTCCTCGTGATAGATCAATGGAGTTTATTGTAGTCATACCCGACACAGAACATGATCCGACGACCTCTGAGATAGCAGGGTGTATTAACTTTCAGGCTAATCTAGTGGAGCAGGATTTACTTCTGTTATCATACCTTAAAGACTGCGTTTATTTTCTCTAATCGACTATTTTTCAAATCGAATCGATCGAATATTTTAATAATTTTGAGTATAAATAAATTTAGTGCGAGGGTCATTCAGCACCTACAGAAAGAAATGAAGATTTTATGTGTTTCCTGGAAATATGAAGGTTATAGGACTGGAAAAATTCTACATGAACCGTTCGGATTTTTCTTATCCAGAATTTTCAGAAATCCTACGGAATAGTTTTTTACATAACATCTACAGTGGCCTATCTTGGAGCTCTACGTGCAAAGTGCAGGTATATGGCTCGTAGCATCACGCTATCTAATCTCAGAGCTCATCAATAGCCCTAAAACCACGAAATATTACAGCATAGAGGCATTCTGGTCATGGATGTACTTTGGGATGAGATAGATCTTCGTCGGGCCTGTTTCTTATCATTCCCAACCCCACTTACTGCGCCATTCTGCGGCATTTATTTGGTTGGTTGATACCTCTGCGTCTTGCCTCAAATGGCAAAAGGCCAAATATTTTTATTTTTTAAGATTTTGTTGATTCTGGAATTCAGTTTAAATATTTTTTTTAGTTATTAAAGAGTTTTTTAGTTGAGTTATTAGCAGCTCCATTTATTTTATCATTATTGTTTCTTATTGATCGGCTTCCTGTAATGTCCAAGGCAATTTATTCGATGAAGACTACCGAATGCAAGTCCATTCTACTATAGAGTGATTTTATCCAGAATTCTACCTTTCAAAGTGAAGTTTCATTACTTTTCTCGATTAAATAAGCAGGCCAACACAAATGTCGACAGTACGCAAAATGGCCAGATAACAAAAATGGACGCTTTTTTCACTATTTTACCATAAAATATCTAGGCTTTGTATATATAATTGAGTATTGAATTCAAGGTTTAAAGGTCATGGAACAAGGATTACAATACAAGACATTAGAATTCATTGGAAATTTAGTGTAGCATCGGTGGCTAAGTAGAGAGAAATCACCAATAATATCATTTTGAAAATTTTTCAATGAGGAATTACGGATCACCAAGTATTGTAAATACTTACAACTTTTTCATAGAAGTTTTTTTGAAATTTTGTGATTTGATTTTCTTTAAATAATACCTTGGAAGTCAAACTTCAAACTCATTATTTATTAAAATATCAGAATCATGTGATACCTCTGTCGGAAATTAAAATTTACCATGTTAAATGAAACAGAGAAAAATATAGAATTTGTTCATGGAGATCAGGTCCCAGGAATCTGTTCATTTATCCAGCATTTTTTTTTTACTTATAATAGGCTGTATAGTATCCGCCGTCACTTTGTGGAAACGATTCATAATGAAAAAGAAATACTTAGTTTTTCATTATAATAGGCTTATGCTTCCACGATCTTCATGCTTCCGTAATTATTTTAGAAATTTGCCCGAAAGAATATTCTTGAAACATATTAACTGTTAAACGACAGAAGAGAAAGGAATTAATTCACTTTTGACGAACTATTATAAAAATATAAAGGAAGTGTTAGGTTATGGTGTTTTTAGGCGCTAACATCCATTATCCTTTCTAATGTAGTAATTGCATTTTTTAATTCAATTTCTTGTCGGATATCTAGCTTTCTCTTTCCATTTTCTTACTCTTAAATGATCAGCTAATGGCCAACTTAAAATAAACTTGCAAAGGTAACGGCACAATTTCGTTCCCAAGGTTCACGGGATTACACACCAGAAAAACAAAATCGCGTGAATTACCAGAAAAGAACAATTTGAAATACCCGTTTTCAACGAAAGGAATTGTAAAATTCTGTAGAAATAAAGAAATGATTATCAGGGTGCAAAATAAAAATCTTATTTTCCAGACAGGGAGTCAAGTTTCATAACCAACCGTTTGTTTTTAATATTAAAATATAACCGCTAATACCCACTCGCACCAAAGTGGCTGCGTCGAGGAGTGATTGTTTTGGGGAAACCTAGGTTGATCAAGGCCTCAAACGATATATCTTATCAACTATAATACGGAAGATAACGGAAGAGGAGAAACATTCTTTAGCCATCTCTTCGTTGTACATAGCCATCACCCTTGCTCCCAGGTAAAAAATTGGCGAGTTATGAGGAACTACTTGAATTCCAGGGTGAAATACTTAAAGATCCGTAGATAACAGTATCTGTGCTCTGTTGCCAGTTTCTCATTCGCCCAATTCCGCCAAACTAACTATTTTATACTCTAAAAGCCAGAGAAAGTTTTTTACACAAGAACTGGGATTTCTGATGATCCCTTCTTTGATAAGATCAATCACTTTCTAGGTCACCCTTTAATTTTTGCTCTGAAACGGCATGAGAACTCACCTGGCACTTGCATCTTACTACCATTACGCTAGTAAAAGTGTTACACGACTATTGAGCCTAGCGACTGACGTCCCCCTGCCACACAATATCTTCGTGGCTTGCAGGGTATTGATGTAGATGTAGATGAGTTGCTTGCAAAAATGAGGTAATCCATCCCATCTTTCTTTTATCATTTGCCAAATGAACCCTAGAGATCAAAATCTCGAATCACTGCTCTATTCATAAAATAATTGCAATTACAATAGTATATTTACGGTGCAAACGTGATTTGTTAGCTTAAATTGCCAATGTCACTGTTAAAGTATTAATCATAGTTTCCACATCCATCATGCTAATTTTGTAGCTTAAACCAGTCAATACTATGCACAAACAATAACTTGAAGCGTCTATGGAATGTGGGAATAAGAGAATAAATAGGACAGGTTGCAATGAAGAAGTTGTAGTGTTTGTTCCTCGAATATTTTTTACTCCAAGTTCATTACCATTCGAGTGGAAACGCCAGCCAGCTGTTCCCTTGAGCGTCTGGTTTATGATGACGAGCAACATATCGCAGGGAGAGGCGCAGAAGGCCGCATGGCGTGGTATTTCGCTCCAGCTGCTTTCGCCTCGGAAAACTGTTATGTTATGAAGCGGGAATACAGCTCTTATAATATAATTTCATGCACTGTAATACGTATATACATAGTGTAATATACAAAAATACAAATAAATAAATATACATATATATAAATATATATATATACATATATATAAATATATATATATATATATATATATATACTCATATATACAGAAACAGATATAAGGAAAAGGGATAGGAACACATATAAAGGACGAACACAATAGAGGTGGGGAAGGCGGAATCGAACGGATCACAAGAGTAAAAATATTTCCTCAACCGGGACTCGAACACCGGATCTTTCCACTTGCCGGGCAGATGCTCTTAACCACTTGAGCTATGATATAAATTATTTTATTCGGTTCAGAATATTACAGAGTTTGTTAGCATTATGCATAATATCAGGTCACAGATTATGGTACATCATGTTTTTCTTTAGTATAAGTGTATACATGGATACATATATGATACATATACCACATACATATCCACTTGTACATACATACGCACACATGCATATCCACACGCACATACATAAGCATATGCATACAGACGCATACTCGTGAATTTGACCATTAACATTTAGAAAGAAAAAAAAAAGAAAGGAAGACAAGGTCCACAGATATTAGGACGGAGATTTTAGCTAGCAATGGAAAATTATGTATTGTAAGAAATTATCAATGGCAGGGTTGAAATTATCGATTCAATCAGTCATTCAGCAAAAAAAAAAAAAAAAAACTCTCCAACGATGGACGAAGTGTGTCCGGCACCGGGTGGCTACCGGACATCACTTCCCAGAGTTCTGATCGTGGCTAGCGTCGCTCCGGTCGCGACTCGACCCCGGGCGACGAGTGCTTCGCCGTTTCCCGGGACGCCTCGTCCAACGGGTCGACGAGCGAGGACGCGGCATTTCGCCACATCCCTCCCCCCCGGCCTCGTCCGAAGAGGAAGAGCCAGCCGTGGTCTCCACGAAGACCGGGTAACTCGGCAGCGTTCCACAGGGGGCCTTCTTCGAAGGAGCACCGCTGGGGGCCGCCAAGGGGCAGGACGCACCCTCGGGGAGGGTCGGAGTGGCGGACTGGGGCTCATCTGCGGAAGGGTTGTGGTCGGGAAAAATCAGGGGAGATAGTTGCTTGTGGTCCGTATCTTGAGAAGCGCTGGGAAAATCGTCGACACATTGACTGTCCTTAATGGGGAAAGAAGATGGGGTATGTGGGATTTTTGACTTTGGGAAACTTGTATGCGGGTCGACTTCCGGGGTCGGTGACGCTTCCTTTACAGTCAATGATAAAGGGGTCGAGGGATGAGCTGTTGGGGACTGGAAAACATCGCAATCAGATGCATCCTCCTCACCTGTCACCAGAGGTTCTTGGGGTGTTTGAAACCCGTGATGCAAGGATTGCGTAGCGAGGGCGTCGATGGCGTGAGCGGGGGGAGGGGGGGCGAAAGACCATCCCTCCTCATTTGACGAGCTCACGGAGACGGGGGCTGGAGGTCGTGTGATATTAGGCGAGGTGGTAGGTATGTGAACCATTTGTAGAACGGTATTCGAGACCAGGAGCTTGGGTTTGTCTGTCCTCTTCTTTTTCGGTTCCCTTTCCTCCGTTGACGATTTTCGCTCCCGCTGACATTTCCCTCCAATTGAAGGGAGATGCGGGGGACCAACGGGAGCAGCCGGGACCGCACCCTCGATGAGTAGAAGCGACCGCGCTCTCTCCTCCACAGCCACTTCGGGCTCGTCCATCTCCATTGCGGCGTTAGGGTTGGAGGGCATCGTCATTGCCTCCACATAGCTCTTACCTCCCTGGTTCCGAGGGCAGGTCTTGCGCTCGTGGCCTTCTTGATTACAGCGGGCGCAAGTGCGGCGCTGACCCTCATAGATGATGATGGCCCGGTTGCCGCCGATGTGGAGGTACGAGGGGATATTTCTCTCGACCGTCATCCGCACAACCCTGGTGCCAGTAAGCACCCGCGCCATATTTTCTCCCTCCCACCTGTTTTCCCACGAGCGATGTATTTTACCAAAGCGTTGGAGCTCGCCTGTTATGTCTTCCAATGGGGTCTCCACGGGGAGACAAAGAACCCTGACATTACACGGGCTGCCGGAAGTCTCGTCAATTGTTATTGTCGTCCTCTGGTCACTTAAAGACGGAAACGGTAGTTTCCGCGGAGTATTGTCTAAAATCCTAGTCATTGTAGCTTCGGTTGCCAACTTCAGGAATATCAAATGGCGATTGTATCCAAATTGGATCGCCACTATCTCTTCGGGTGTGAGGCCCAGCGACTCTAACGTGAAGAGGTGGACCTCCAACGGGGTAGGGGGCTTCGCCTTCTCGTCAACTTGCAAGGCGAGCGTGTTTAAACGGCGCACAGCCATTTGAAGAAATCAAATTCAGCACACTAGCATGAAGAAGGAAAGCGCAACAAAAAAAACGAGCACTTTAAAGGGAAATAAAACACTCACGAACGCTCCCTCCCCGCCACACGCACCCGGCGGTAGCAAACAAAAGGAGCCTAAGCTCTACACCAGGAGTCAAGGTCAGTCTTGATCCACTAAACAAAACAAAAGTACGGCCTTCCCGGCGGAAGAAGTCGAGAGTCAAACTGCGCGCTTCTTGATGAACTAGGCGGTCAACCGCCGCTCGAAACAAAACACGATCGGAACCTCGATTTCCGAGAGAGTCCGGCAGTGCCGCTCTGCAAACCCCGGCGACCGAAGCCTCGGACGCCGGCGATTTTAGACACTCGGTGAACACAGGCACGTCCTGCTATCAAGGCAGCTATCGAGGATAGTCAATTTACCCTGAGATCCGTGGGTCTAATATGTCGCCATGCGCCCCGATTCTTTCAGCCAAGAGATGGCGTCAGGGGGCAGTTTCACCCACCAAAGGAGAAATAGACAATACACAAGGAAAGGAAAGGACAGTGGGTACCCACTGTCCTCTCAACGGGGCGAAACAAGGCATCAACGAACGTACCTCAAGTCTCCTGCAGACTATTTTCGTGAGAAAAACCCACTGTTCATATTCTACAAATATTTGCAGATCTTTCGTAAGATAGTAGTCAACCGGGGATCGAGATGGTGCGGGGGCTAACGTACTGGCTTCCCACCCTGAGGGCGCGGGTTCAAATCCCGGCGGTGTTGAATATTTTTCAGAGGTATCTCGATCCCTACTTGAGGTGCTTTGTGGAGGGCACTTTGAGTGAGTACGCCGTCCGTCGGATGGGACGTTAAGCCGCGGACCCCTTGGCGCCTTTCGTAAAGAGCAGGCTAATGCCGACGCCGGGTTTCTCTCCACCCTTCATCCTTTCCTGTCCTTCCCTTATGGCGCAAATGACCTTAGCTGTCGGTCGCCTCCCCTCAAAACTACTACTAGTAGTCAACCTTGCTTCTACATGGAGAATGAAATAGCAACGAGGAATTTTTAATAAAATCCCCAGCATTTCGATCATGCTAGGTCCATGCAAGGCCTATTAAGGCCTTCATCAATTATGTACTTCACGTTTAATTCATCGTCTCATTTACAGATCTTCCAATTTATTGAAAAAAGTATTTTTTTAAATTAATCAGATTTAATGTATGTTGGACATAATGAGGGGCTTGATGATCGCCATAATTCTGCAACAATGATTCTTACTACCTAGAATGCCCTACATGTTCAGTCTTATTATATGGTGTTTCTATTTATTTTTCAGGTTTAAAACATTATTGCGACTACGTTGTTTCGTAGTATTTCACGCTCAACGAGATATTTTATTCATTTTTAACAGTTTTACTGTCCTTCGAAGAAAAAATTGGTTTTAGAGAATCGTGGCAACTTTATTGACTCAACCTAGCACGGTTGCTTGAGAATTAATTATAGTTAAATATTGAAAGAAGATCATAAGTTTTCCATTATTTTTAATTTTAACTCAGCTTTGAAATCTTCCGTCGCACAAAGTAAATGATTGGAAAACTAATTATTAAAATGATAAGCTACATAAGCCTGATTTAAAAAAATGTAAACAAATTTAATGTTTTTCTGATGCCGTATTCTTAAGAGGCATGAATAAAACTGCATAGAGGACGTGTAATTTGAAACTCACATCCAATTAGGGTTTTAAGGGTAGTACTCTCCGACCACTGTACTAACAAATAAACAAGTCAGTATTTTTATTTTATCTTTGATAGTTTGAGGATTAAGGCACGTTTTCAATGGTCAATGTCAGTCTAACCACTGCCAGCATTACCTCAATTGAAATTAAACACCGTAATGGGTATTCGACAATGAACTATTTTTCAACTCAGCACATTTTCTACTTTGCTTACCCAACAGTCTCCCCTTGTCTCAACCTTGCGGCTCAAAATTAAATAATAAACCAAATTACCTCAAAACAAACAATACTCAGAAAAACTTTAGCCATTGTTCAAGTGTTTTTGAAAAAAATAACCCATATTTTGACTCCGCGCTGGTAAGTCGGAATCGTGTAAGATGAAAATTATTTTTTAATTTACTGTTTTATTTTCGAAGAATATGTATCACCATATTATTGGAAATTAATTATGAAGTTTTCGTCTCTTTATATTTTATACTCGGTTAATTAAAAACAGGAGAAAAAATCTTTCTCTTGAAATTATCGTCACGGGAAAATCATCCGTCCACTTTAGAGGAAAATTCACATTAAAAATGCCTATGTAAGAGGTATATTTTATTGCGAAAGTTGTTCACAACTAAATTTTTTAACCTGCGAAAACTTAAGCTTGCTATAACGACAAGAATAGTCCTGATCCTTCGGGTATTCACTCTTCAATCGTGGGTAAATCCTACGCAATCCAAATGGAGTTCGGAGATGATCAATTCCTTTCGAAAACACATTTATGACTCATGTCTAAAATGTCACCTCTGTAAACTTATATACGTAAGTTATAAGGCCTACTGTCAGATCGTTGCCTCACAATTCAATCAAAAATAAATTCAAATCTTATTGATTGGTACAAGGCCAGTTATAAAGAGTTTCGTAATAAATATTGCATGTTCCACAAATTCATGATTTTTATACATTTTATCTCTGCTGGTTTATATATTCTAGATAAAATAACAGGGGAACATTAATAACAGGGCTTTCTTAAATTAACTAACAAAATGAGCAGAATGTTACATATTCGCTCTAGGATTTCCACACTTCTTGCTTGAATACAGCACGTATGTATAAAAATGTTTCCCTCAGCATCGCGTATTTTCACAAAATGGAGACGACGATTTGATTGTTTGACACTCCAATTAAATCCAGGTGGTTCAACAAATCCCACACTCACTTTTGCTAGCATGATATTTGTTTTGTTAAAGTCCATGTAATAAGCACGTTATCTCGGACCGCCGTATCGCTGTCCATCCCACTGTTCAATTGAACGCTTCGATACCCAATTTATAAAGCGTCCTAAGCGTCATAAAGTTGTTTGGCTTCTTCGATCATCCATTCTCAACTAGATGGATCCCTTCTCAACTAGATGAATCCCTTCTCCCAGGTCCACTATCGTTCACTATTGAAAGGTGCTGCTGGTGCTGTCTCGTCACCCGCTTTTACTCCTTTAGCAGTTCTTTTAAAAGTCCTTTGCCCTCCCCCACAATGCCCTCACGTGATTCCGGTTACAGTTACAAGTATCGCCTTAACATATTTATATAAATATCTTCGCAGACTTCCTTTGTTTTAGGTAACCATTCCTATCACATGTAGACTTTTCCCGGGACCATGTATTATAACGCATTTTGTCTCTCGTGGAATTCCACTTTCAAAACCCATGTATAAATTTCAGTAGTTATTTATTTCTCAATGAATTTATACCATCTAGATAACCTATTGTCTCCTTCCCCGCTTAAATGATTTCCATTTATCATATCCGTTTATTATTCTGACGTTTGGTATGCGATAGATCTCCAAACTATTACATTACCTGGCAATGAGCTCATTTTAGCATAGCTTCCTTTCACCGAAATTTTCCACTACGTTCTTCCTCCTTGGCCTTACTCAACGATTTTTCGTGCATACAAGGCATTTGTGTTAAATGTATCGGGAAAGGTTTTGGGCAAAATTGATGAATTTCAGATATTGCTCCAATTCTTCAAAATTCTTCGAAGTACATCCCTTGAGGGTCGTAACACTTTTGCCAGTGGCTTTTTTACGCCAGAAGGCTCCTTGGTAGGTGGATACCGGAGGGTCTTTAGGGGTACGCGTGCGAACTCCTTTGACGGCAGTTAGGGTCTCAAAGTGGTGGCCTTTGAGGGAGAATTTCATTTGAAGACAAGGATATAGTTTGCTGGTGCTAAGTGTTGGGGAATCGTCGCGATGCCATTTTTCTTTTTTTTTCGTGCAGATTTTGTTCGTCAGTCAAGACTTTCGCGACGAGTTCAGTGCAGATCTTTCGCAGCGCCAAATTTTTAGTGATAATAGTATCATATGCCAATAAAAAACGCGATCATGCGCACACTCACCGTACGCACTGGCCTGAATTCAGCACTTCATGCACACGTTACACGTTTTCGTCGGTTATTGACGTCGACGGCCGTCCAGCGAGGGCTCGTCCTCCACACTCTCTCTGCCTTCTTTGAAGAGTTTATGTCATTTAAAAACTGCAATTTGTGACATAATTTTATCCCTGAAGGCTTGCAAAACCATACCAAATGTGTCCGTACCTGATTTTGCTACTCCAACACAGAATTTGATGGCGTGCCTCTGTTCAATCGTCCGCTGAAGGCGATTGCCGTGTGTTGAAAATCAGACCTCCCACAATAGAGTTTGCGAGGTGTGAGCGCGCTTCGACGTACATTCACGTCTGGAATCGGGAATGTTTCCGATATTTTTTATCCATACCACGTATGTTTCCTTTAATGCTGGATTAAGACAGAAATCCTAGGATGTGTCCAATTAACTAAACTCACTTTTCAAAGTACTTTTTTATTTATTACTATATCTCTCTATTTCATTTCCATCTTTCTTATCCAGGAGCACATTTTCATTGCCACTAATCATCTTATCTCTACCAACCCTGTCATTCCTGGCTCACTTCTATTAAAAGGTTTATTACATATATAAGTTAAAAGTATCGTTCCCGTAATTCTATGCTAGTAGTATTTGCTAGCTCTTAGATATTCGGACAGGAAAGCCATCGTCACTTTGATTCTGATTCTATTCTAATTATATTAACCCAACTTTAATTCTGTTATTATTTCTAACTATTAAAACTCGTTCGCTTGTCCAGACGATTCTATCGCTAGCCTTGCTTAGAATTAGTTTTTCCTTGTGAGACTGCAGACCGTTACCGAAGTTTTAATCTGATAAATTTTGTGTTTTTACATTTCCATTACCTTCTACAAAGCGGCTAGTATCCTTTAAAGATCTTTTTTCTTCTGAAAACAGCCACAAATAGCGGAATATTAATCTTTTCGTCGTGGTTCGTTCGTCACCTACTATCCTTGACCTCATTTAGTATCTTTCTAGCGTAATAATTAAAGATGAAGAGTGTCAATCAGCAAATATACTTCTGTACAATCATGATCATTTTAGATTTCTGCTGGCTTTCGCGCCGTCTCCACCATCACCATTCTCTGCTCGCAGTATATAGCGTGTTTCAATCTCCTGTCAATGTAGTTTTCTCCAAGTTAATTTTGAGTGCTTATCATATCTGAGTCCACCTTAACAAAAGCCAGACCATCTAATGCAATGTATGTTGGATAGTCTGTCTCTATTCCTTTCCCTACCATTAGTCTGAGGGCAAGAATAACTCTTGTTCATCCATCTAAAACTCAAACTTATCTTCACATACACATTATCTTTATTCTCCACTGTTCGGCAGATTATTCTTGCCGTAGTCTTTGATGCAAACGATCTCGGATGAATAGCTAAAATTACGACCGTTAATACCCCAATGCATCTTAGATTTTCTGTATTTGCAACATAAAATACTTCCAATGTCAATTTGTGGAGTGGATAGAAATTTTGGAAAATATCAGACTTTAAAAATTTTACAATATATTTTTTCCATCGTTTTACCTCTCAGATTTCTCATTTCTCCCTCCCAATTTGCGTATAGATTCATTGTTAGCCTTCCCAATTTATTCTTTCCTGATTTCTTATCCATACCTACATTTCAATTCCATTTAGTCTATAATCATCCTCATAACTCAAACATTTGGTCCATACAATATTAAGCTCCATTCTTGTATCAGTTTTTAATAATATTTTACCAGAAATTACAGTCCATAAACATGTTATAAATTTTCTTTCCCTTCTAATTACTTCTTCCGCTATCGTCATTTTTGTCCTCACACATTTTGATCTTTCTCCTAATACAATGCTCATTTCATTTCTTTTGAATTAAATATTTTATGCAGCCTTTTCACCTCTATATAGAATTCTATTACTCTGGTCTCCCTGTAAATACTCTCTATTGCTACGAAAACTCTTCTCTAAAATTCCAAAATCTCTCATTTTTCTGCTCACGACGCACTCTCTGTTGCCGGTTGATCAGAAGGAATCGGAATATATTAGCATTGGGGAAGAGGAGGAGAATCTCACTTGTAAACAATAAATTCACCGCCACCACGTTTTTGTGTCTCTGATACAGAGTTTGCGGTTTGGTCGTTGCTCTCAGAATTAGAGGGGGAATGCAGGCAGGAAGATAGACGTAGACTGGAGGCTTTTGAAATGTGGGTGTGGAGAAGAATGGAGAAGGTGAAATGGACAGAGAGGAAAACAAATGAGGAAGTACTTGGTATGGTGGGCGATGAGAGGGGTTTGTTGGGAGAAATCCTAAGGAGGCAGGAAAAGTGGATGAAAGGGGTATTGACCGGCAGTGGGATGTTGAAGACTGTAATAGAGGGGAGAATGTTAGGTAAACGAGGAAAGGAAAGGAGCAGGATAGGGATGTTGGACGGGATGAAGGGAGGAAGAAAGTACTCAGTGATAAAGAGGGACCTGTTATAGAGTAGGAAGATGGATTTTGTGTTTTGTTAGGAGTCACAAAATATTTATTTAGTAGCTGTGGCCATCCAAAAACCAACCTTAACCGGTATATTACCTAATAATAATAATGATAATACTAATAATAATAATAATAATAATAATAATAATAATAATAATAATAATAATAATAATAATAATAATAATAATAATAATACCAATAATAATAATAATAATAATAATAATAATAATAATAATAATAATAATAATAATAATAATAATAATAATAATAATAATAATAATAATAATAATAATAATAATAATAATAATAATAATAATAATAATAATAATAATAATAGAAATCATTGCATAGATAATTTTTACAGACCTTAACGAGTAGGTTTTATATTAAGAAGTATTCATTTGATAACTTGGTTTTAAGGAGCCCAATAGGTCATTAGGACTTCGCCCGTGGCTGCGCTTCGTATCCATATCTACCGGTAATCTCGTGCTGGGCCAGACTCTTGGCTCTCTGTCTGCTAGGCCACCATTCTTCCTTCACGGGGAGACCCGACTTACAAACTACTCTTCCCTTCCCTTATCTATGCCCGACTTCCATGTGGTGATCGTATCCCGCGTTGCAGAGTGGTTCCAGAGCTCTCTCTCTCTCTTGTCGCTCTCCCCACAGTAAGAGTTACTCGGCAATCACCTTAACCAAACGAAGTGCGTGATACTTTGAATTACTCATCTAGCTAAGTATATAATCACCCAAAGAATATATGGACAGCAGTATTCCATTTCCTCGGTCTTGTCATTGCTTGGGGACTTGAGTCATATACCGTCTGTCCCATTCCGTACGTTCTTGTGCAGCATCGATGGAAGGATGTCTTGCAGCTTGTTCTACTACTCACAATTAATTTTTAAATCCACCTCTCTCCACACTTTACTTGAGCTCTTTTCCAGACTTACTTTTTGAACTACAAATAACAGTTTGTTCCACATTGAGCACTGATATTGTCCTTATTTTCTCATCTAACGCTGTCAGTAACTCGCTATGAAAAAAGAAATCAATTATGCACTTAGAAGCAAGCCTTTGCCATGAACAAAAATGAGCAGAGTGATGCTTATCTAAGTAGTACAAAGTTGCCGAGTGATAATCAGCAGGGAATCACTTTGACAAAAGAAGATATCCGCAACAATGGGACCGGTTATCAATCAATCATTTCACCATTTTATCAGAATATCCTTAAACATCATCTAAAAATATCGAGCATTCGTAATTCTACGACCCCTCTGCACACTATCACCTAGATATCTTAGGTCAACAATATGGCAATGAAAATATCGCATATCCTGGGCGCCAGAGTGAAATATTGATTGCGTCAAGAATATCCTCGACAATTTGCAGATAGCTCCCTTAGCGACGCCGTCTGGGCCTGATAACTTCGCGCTACTTGGAACTCATGGGTTACATACACGCTTTTTCATGAACGGACGGCCATATCGGCAAGCGACATTTACATGAAAACTGCCTAACCCACATATGCTAAGCACCACGCAAACTTGTTATCAGTCCTCAGATCTCTTCCAGAGATGAAAAATAATAGTTACAAGCTTCCTCTCATTAACCATTTCGTTGGTTTTTTCATTGAATATTATCACCGTACTTACTGTTCCTGAACTCCACTCATACGCTTGGTGTTCAGGGATCAATAATGGAAGGATTTAAAACATGTAACAGCTCACCCTTCACTTAAGATTTTGGTTTCCAATATTTTTGGTGGAGCAACTTTTTGTTGCAAATAACAAATATACCAATATGTAATAATATATATCAAATTACGAGGCACAGTTCTTAACCCGTTAATAAAAATAACCAACATTGCCATATATATGACGCAGAGAACGACTGAAATTCCTAGTGCTTTCCAGACTGATCTATATCTGCACAATACCCCGCAAGAGGGTGTGGCGGGAGGTGTTAGGTCACCATCTCATGCACAGTGATATAGTACTGATCTTGTTGATTGTGATCCATGAAGCAAAGTATTCGCGTACATTATAAATTGACACCGTGCATGTTGCTACCCTGTAGCGTTCTAGGTCATGCGCTGCATTTTAGTGTAACACGGCGTAAGTTGATTTTCCTTTTATCCTCCCATACTCTAGCTACTTATTGCAGGTAAAAAATAGCACTCGTCACCTCCCAGGCATATGCGGATTACATCAATTTTTCATGCCTGAGGTATTTTTATAAAGTTTCCTGTGTATAGTCATAAGTGAATTATATCATATGGCGATGATTAAATAGTTTCAACCGGGTTATTTTTCAAAGAAATTTACAGAAAAATTCTGGCTGGTATTGGAGGCTTACCAGAATATCTATAGATTGACTGAGGAGAAATACATGTCTTCATCGCGAAAATTCATAATCGGCCTATATCAATTGTTGGATTTTGATTTCTTTTGAATATTAATTTTTTGTTTTCAATGGGTATCGCATATCAATTTTTTGCGATGACTTACCGTTCGATGACTAACTAGTTTTTCTAGAGGTTTTAGAATCAACTCTAGTGAGCTATTGTGTTGGTACTTCCTCCACTGGTTGATAATGCAGAATTTCATAAGATTGTAAGATTTGAATCATTAATTTTAACGATTAAGCAAATCGATGGTTTAATAGCAATAGGAGAACTATGGTCTTCTGAATTTCATCATGCATGTGGATGCTCTTCATTAAAGAATTCATTGAATCATTTTCTTTACCCATAAGTTTGTAATTTATTGTCCCTCTTTTGTTCCATTAATTGATCGAAAATACCTTTAATTCGAAACTAAACTGGGACAAAAAATCATCTAGATTACAATAGCAAAATTCATCGGGTGTTTCTCTTAATTTATTTTACTGATAAAAATTTTATGAATATTCATGTCATTTCTTTCCCAAAAAACCCACACCATATCAAGTCTCTGATGGGTATCAGAAGATCTGAGTATTATAAAATATCATCGAATTACTTATGCTTGGATATAATTACAGATTCACGTATTGCCGTTGAAAAACTTTCTTTTAGTAAAAGAAAAGAAGAGTAGCGAAAATTTGCTCAACCAGAGCAGTTGTCTCATGTCGTACAGATATCAACGCATAAAACCTTTGAAAATACTGAAAATAAAGTCTACTTCCATTTTTCTGAATATATAGTATTAGTTAATTAAATGAGTCATGAGTTATAAACAGTCCACCTATTTATTAGTTATTCTCATGGTTACTCACTAATCAGCAATAGGTTTATCGGATATAAATTAATCGAAACATGAAAATTTTAGTACAGATATTTAAAAAAAAATAATTATTTTTCATCCAATGGAACAAAACATTGTGCTCATTCTTTCTAGATTAATCACGGCTCTATTATTGGCTATACAACCTATTCATCAGAATAGATGTAGATTAATCATCGAACAAAAGTAATTTTAAATAAACTGAAAAATATGTGTACTTTCGAGTTTGGATTCTGAATTTTATTATATTTAGCGTTGGAAAAGGAGAATGAACTAAATTTTGCCATAATTAATTTTATATAAATTCTTATATCGAACGTTAAAACATACATACCAATATTCATTATTCTTATGCGGTACATGTATAAACTAATATGTTTTATTGGTGTATTAAAATAATAAATAGGGTAATTTAGTGTGTTCTGTTGAAGTACATTGCTTTATTATTATTATCATCAAAATATTTACTAATCATAAAATTATCTTTACGGGTCTCTATTTGAAATGGCACTGATTATGGTGAAAAAACTATATTTGCCCTTTACTAACAAATAATCTTTTTAGTAAAACAATAATGTTTAACATATATTATTAACTAGTTCAAGGGAAAAAATTGATCTCTGAATTATTAATTGCTTCATTGTAGTAATTTTTAACTTCATAAGAATGAGTATTCACTAAACAGGTATGTTAATAACTTAAGTACAAAGAATTTTAAAAAATTGATGAAAACTTGGCAAAATATCAAACAAAATTTGCTTAGTTTTTATACCAGGTAAATCCATTTAAAGCATGAGGCTTAATTTCGCAACCAAAGCCCCTAAATTCTTCTAATAGCTGAGGGGCAAGAATTATAATGAAAACAGACAAATTTCAGTAAAAATAAATGCTGAGACATCAATGACCCAATCAGAGAGTGAGAAATGGGGAGGGATGGGTTGGATGACAGTGGTTTTGTCAATCAAGCCACTGTGCTAGAATACAATCAGCCTAGAATTACAGCTACTTGTATCCATATACCCCTAACCGTACCCATGTGTGAAAAGAAAGGTTCGCTGCGGAATAAGGGAGCAGGACATCCATTGATGGCATTTGACATGTGGGGGGAAAGAGGTGGGTGAGATAGGAAGGAGGAGGAGAAAGCGTTAATGAAGTGACACCTAGTTGGGAGCAGATGCGGTTAAATGAACGAAGGAAGGGAGCCGGAGGGCCGAGTAGAGAGAGGAAATCATGGGGATGTTACTGCGGTGAGAGTTATTTCCTTAATGTCACCACGAGTGCCGCGGTAGGGGCAAAGAGAAATAGGAGGAGCCTCCAATGAAGCAAATTAAGTTGGCGTTGTTGCCCTCAGCGGCTCTCGGTAATAACATTTCAGGCTGGATGAAAAAACAATTAGGAAAAGAAAACAACTTTTTAACATATCCGTGGGAGAATAGGGGTGGATCAGCATTATTTAAGGGGCAAGGCTGTTTCAAAACTTCCCTCGAAATTTCGGGCAAGGGAGAATGTCATCATTGGAAGAAAATATTAGCTAATATTTCAGGGGAATCTTCTGTTCAAAAAAGGGAGGAATCGTTGGAGGAATAAAATAGCTCATGAATGATTGGCATAAATGGGAAGGGTATAACTATATCATTGTTACGATTTTCAACTGTATAAAACTCAACTCTTCCATTTTGTAAATCATGAAACGAAAATTTCTTTAACACTGTTAAAAAAATGCCAGATATGGGTTAATCAAACTAATCACGATGAAAGTATTTATTTTTCGTTGAGTGAAACCAAAGTAATCAAATACTTATAAGAAGGAGAAATTAATAATGTTATCATTGTATAACTTTTTAGGGTAGTTTAAGATTAAATACATTTTCAATTAAAGTATTTTGAAGAGTAAGTCTTTTCACAAAAAGCATATACATTTGCGAATTGAGTAGCAATTCAAACTTTAATTCGTGAATTTAGATAATTGAAATAACGGAATTGTGAGCTGGTGCATTGTCGTGATGAGGTGACACTTCTTTTCCAAATTCTATTCTAAACATATTGTATTCTATTCTTAGCCAAATGCGGCCGCTTTTGCTTGATTTCTTCGCTCAAACGTAGCAATTAGCTGTTATAATACTCGCCGTTGATATTTTTTCCCTTTTTCAAGATAGTCAATGAAAATAATCCAACGCGCATCCCAAAAAACCGACGCCAAGAACTTGCCTGCAGATGAAACGGTCTTCGCCTTCTTTGGAGCCCTTTCTCCCTTTTGAATCCATTGTTTTGATTTTTATTTTGTCTCGGGTGTTAATTAATTGACCCATATTCCATCCATGGTTATGAAAAGGCGCCAAAGTTCTGCTTTTTTGCTGTGAAACTTTGCTAAACACTCAATTAAAACATCTTCACAACATTGGTTTTGTTCGAATGTGAACACATCTTGCACACAGCTTTCTCGTGTTCACATTTTCAGTTAATATGTAATGTACCGTACTTTTTGAAATGCCTTCTCTGTCTGTCAACTAGCTCGCGCACGTTCAGTCGACGATCATCCAGTATCACTTTGTGTATTTTCTTAACCGTTTCTGGAGTCGTCATCTCATTTGGTCGACCAATGCGATACTCGTCTTGACAGCTCTTAGGGCCTCGTTTAAACTCTGCTACCCAATATTTTACTGTTTTAAACGAAGGATCAGACTCACCAAGAGTAGAATTCAGTCCAGCTTTTATATTGATTTGGCTGAGGCCTTTCAAATAAAAGTATTGCATTACGTAACGATGGCCAATTTTCTCCATTTTCACAAATTCACTGAAAATGTTCACTATTGATGGCTGCCAAACAAAGACTAAACAAAGTGGGGTCTTCAAACTTGAAACATATGCTTTATAGATTGCATGCTTTCTAATACAGTGATATTTCTCAAGCAACTACCGCCATCTCTAGGTCAGGTCGGGTACTTTTGGGTCTACCCATGTACTGCAGGATGAAAGGTTGAAGTGCTATCCTACTCTTATTTTTTTTATCATAAATATAACCTGCATGTATTAAAACTGTGGCAGACAGTATATTTGTGGAGTACATTTAAAGTATCCTAAATCAGTCGTTCCATCAGCTACTTTGACTCTTCCATAATTTAAATCTAAGTATCCTAAATTGATTCCAGTCGAGAAACAGGAAAATCTTTTTATAAATTTTAAATGTTAACCAATACTTTTTAATATTCATTGAAATGACTTACAGTGCTTTCAGCGTGTACTTTGAAGAGAGATTTGATGATACTCTATTTTCGCCACACTGAATTTATGCATTCATTAACACTTATACTCAAAAAATATTTTTAGTGCGTGTGCAATTTAGGATCAAAAAGTAGTAGGACTGAATTTATTTCAATATTTTTATATAACTAATCGGTACAAATCCTTAGTAGTTCTCGATAAAGCACCATTGTTCTTCGACACAACGAAACGTGATTCCCACTACGGGTACGCCTTCTGGAACTCACTTTTCGAGATCCTATTCAGAGATGCCTTCACGGCCCCTTATGAGTCTTCTATGGAGCTGTATCGGTTTCCCTTGAGGTCACACTTGAGCCGAGGATCTGGACTGTAGGGGGAATGAGGCATAGTTCAAAATTTTCGGGGAAATTTGCACACGATTCACTTTTAGTTCATCATTCAGGACTCTTGGCACAAACTTGGCGCACAGCTTTTGCATGGCCAAATCCATGGAAATAATGTTTTGGACGATACAGTACGAAATCCATATGATAGAAGAAAATAGAAGAATGTAAACACGGAGTTAGATAGAAGGAAGTACAAAGAGTTAAATAATAGATTGAGACGGGCAAAAAATGTAGCAATAGAAGCATGGTGGAAGACGCATTGCGAGGATATGGAAACTTTGCAGTGGAAGGGTGAAATTGGTGCGCTCTACAGCAAGGTTAAATCACTAAAAAGTAAGAAGGGAAGATTTGTGCTAACACTTAGAGATAAAAAAAATAATAAAGAAAGGATTTTCACCAATCACACCTTCCCTTTTTTATTGTGTTAGCAAATGTAAAAAAATAGCATGCAAAAAAATAACTTGATATGTTGAGGGTTTCCTGCTCTCGTTTAATTCCCCTTTAGTATTCTGATACAATTAACATCAATTACACAACATGAGAAAAAGAAATATCAAACAAGATGACATAATAGCATTAAATTACAAAAGTCATATGGAACCCAAATTTAGTACAATTAGAGAGAGTAATTATTATAAGAAATAAATATATTGGTTCATGATAACAATTCAGTTCTCAAAGTCATACAAGATTTTTTGATCGTACACTAGGCAAAATAATACACGTTAACTTAAAACAGCAGTTACATACAATTTTATTTCTACTATTAACAAACAATTTTATCAAACTTTATTGTACCATTATCAAATTTTATTGTCCCATTTTAAATAATTGGTTGCGGTTATGCTTAAGGCAAAATAGCACAATCTTACGCATCTCGGTTTTCTTATAAATCACTCTGTGGCAAATTTCATGTTTGGGTTCTTCATACTGTAGGCTCTCCTCTATTCTATGCTTAGCGGTGTCTTCTGTTGGGCAGGTACTACATAGATTAGTGCTTGATTTCCCTTTTTTATTGAGGTAGTTTCCAAAATTTCCGTGGCCTGATAGGAGTTGTGTTGCTTTATTAGTTAGCTTAAATTTTATTTTTAGCCTTTCAATGAAGTTTGGGAATATTTCTTCAGTGTGAATACCTTTATCGGAATTCTGCCAGTCTTTATTCCACTGATGAATTGTTTGTTCCCAGAGTATTTCTTTTAATTGTTTTTTGCTTATGGCTTTGTGTTTGATCACGGAGTTGAAGTATTTTGTGCGTTGGCCCGATTTGACTTCGATTATGCTAACTCTCTCCATGACCTCGCATTTTAGAGGTGATTTTCCGGTAATTAAAAATAGTGCGTCAGTTCTGATTGTCGAGTAACCTTTGCTAATTGCTAATAGGCAGGGTCTTTGTGCTTCTCTAGGTTTTCTTTCGATTCCGCCGTAGTTTACCATATGACCGTAAATGGAGCAGCCGTAGGTAACAATGGGTATTGCTACAGCTTTGAGTATCAGTTGAAGGAATTCAGTTCCAAAATTAGTTTTGCAATATCTGCGGGCAGCTTGAATTTTTTTTGGTTTCGCTGACTATGAAATTAATGTGGGTCTGGTAAGATAATTTTTCGTTTAACACGATTTCCAAACACTTAAGAGATGATGTGCGTCGGAAATTGCTATTGTAAATTTTAACTGTGGGACATTTCCAAAAACCATGTATTCTGTCTTGGTTATTGAAATTACCAATTTTTTAACTAATGCCCATTGTTTTATTTGTCCAATACAATCTTTTGTCAGCTGCTCCATTTTAGCTCTTGAGTTAGCTTCAATAGACAAAGCCATATCATCGGCAAAAGCTATTAAGCTACATCCAATGGGGAATTATTTCCTTAAGACCTGGTTAAGTTTCCACATAAACGGGCCCATATTAGAACCTTGTGGGCAGCTCCTGGTGAGGATTTTGTTTGCTGAGATGGTTTTCATTTTGTATATTACCTGTCTATTTGTAAAGTAATTTGCAAAGAGTCTATTTAGGTTCGACGGCATTTTTAGTGTTTTAAGTTTCTGAAGGACAGAAGGCCACCAAACAGAGTCAAATGCTCCTTTTATGTCAATGAAAACCACTAATGTATATTTACTTTGATTATTTAAGTTATTCATGAGAGATTTGATTCCGTCTGATGTACTTCGGTTTTTCCTGAAGCCAAATTGATCAGGATGATATAGCGTGTCTTCGCGAATTATTTGTGCTCTCTCTTTAATTAATCTTTCAATTATTTTCCCTAGGTCAGGGAGGAGTGTGATTGGACAAAAAAAGCTGGGATCTGCATGGTCTTTTTCTGTTGATTCTAAAATTGCATGTAGGGTTCCTGACTTCCAAGTGTCGGGGAAGTATGATAGCAGCAGAAAGTCATTGTAAATATTTGCTTGAAAATTTTATATGGTCGTAACAAGTTTTTTTGATAGTAAGGCCGTGGATTTGTTCATGTTTAGGTGCTTTTTTTGGTTTAATCTGGCCAATTGCTGGGAGAATTCCTTCTTCCGTGAATGGATCAAGTGTTTCAGGCTAAGGAAATATTTTAGATTCTTTCCCGATTTGTTCATGTTCCTTGTGGTCGAATGTATAGTCCGGAAGAAAAGTGTCGAGGGAGAGCTTGATTTTTTTCCCACAACAAAGGGATGCTTCCGTCGTCCCTGAGGGTAGTCCCTAGGATGGTTGGTAGCTTCATTTGTTCCAAGAACAATTTATAAATGAATCCCCAGGCATTTGCTTCGAAGTTTCGGGAGCTAAACTTCTCCCATGATTTGTTTTTAGCCTCTTTCACTTTAGACTCATATTCCTTTAGTTTGACCTTGTATCTGCTTTTTAGGATATTTTTGTCTTCCGTTATACCTTTTTCGTATTCGGAACGAAGCTTATTGACCTTCGCTTTAAAGTAAAGATACGCAAGCAAAAAAGAGGTTTTCCAATCACTTGAAATTTTAAAATTTCTTCATCCTAGCAAGTAGAATGTTCACTACTTTCTCTGTGAATAAATAACTATTTACGCTGACATAATCCAACGAAAATAATTAGTTTCAGAAAATTGATCCAGGATTCATCATACAGTCATTTCTATATTTACTTAAAGTAGTAATATGGAGATGGTGGCTTTGTACGATGAGTTTATGAAGTGTTTTAGAGGAGTTTGGGCAGAGGTTGACCGACATTAAAAGAAAGAGTTTATTACGCAAAAAGCGTTTACAAAGAAGTAGGAATTGTTGAAAGGCATCTTAAGCAAACATTTAAAAAAATACTAGTGAAAAGCCAAGCATAATGCTTATTTTACAAGGTCGCTGTTGCGGAAGAGTAAGGTCAGTTGGAGGCTTCTGGGATGTGTAGAAGAATGGAGAAGATTACACAGACGGAAAAGGAAGTAAACAATAAACTTCTTGGTTTGTAAAGATGAGAGTCTCTCTTTCTGTTGGCATTATTTTGAAGACGATAGGTGAGGTGGATACTGAGAAGCAATTAAATGCTGAAGACGATGAAAGATGAGAATGCTGGGCGAGCGAGGTAAATGGAAGAAAAAAATGGAAATTTAAGATTACATTAAGTTAGGCATAGGTTCTCAAAAGCTTGATAAATAGTAATTTTAATGTTTAGTCCGGATTTTAAGGATATTTGGTATGGTTTTATTTATAAATTAAGAGTAAGGGGGTTTATAATTCGAGGGCTTATAAAAAGCTACTATATGCCGGTAGATTACTAATAAGGATAATATTGAGTTTTAAACAAAATCATGAGTCAAGTTATGTTTGCACGAATGATGCATGAATGATGATGAGGCTGCATAAACTATTAAAAGCTCACGATCCTATTGTAGCTTCCTGATTTCAATCATATTTGTCGTATTATCTCTAACAAAATAGGTACTTACTCATTTGTCTCCATTCGGTCCTTCTGATTCAACTCCACTTTACAAGCGCAATCCGTCGAAATATCTGCCGTTCAATTCAATTTCCTATTAAGCGAGTGCTCCTTCAGCGCATTTATTTCTTCCAGATTGCAGACGCGCGAGTGCATAGTTAAATCCTGGGCGAAAAAAATATCCAATTCCATTTGCAAGTGAATGGATTTTGCTTAGGTCCAAAATCGATGCGTCGTTCATTCCACTACGCCATTTATACCGAGCAGTCCTTTTCATCTGGCTTCACAGCTAAAAACTACAAGAAATCACTCGAGAGGATGAAATGCAGCGGATTTTCCAAACACCTCGTTACAGAATAGTACATAATTCTGCGACATACAAACTATTTCATGTGTCGTATAACTGGAATGAGAGAACGCTAGTCTTGATAAGGATACTTTATATTATGTCATATGTATACATATGTTCTCCATCTAAACTATATGAAATAAATTTCGTTAAGTATTATTTCAAGAAGAGGATTGAATGAGAATATGAGATTATTCCGAAGGGATACTACTGATAGAGCAAGGGGTTAGAAATTTTAGTCCTTAGAATTCCAATTTATTGCATTGTTATTACAATTTGAATTTTAACCTTAAGTTATTACAAATAGAAGAGAGGAGCACGAAAATATTTCAAATTAGAGAATTGTCAATAGGGATAATACTTTGAAGGAGAGCCAAATAACATTTATTGGAACTAATTCCAGTACAATATTAAATAAAAGAATTCTGCGAGCTATTATGAAAAATTCGTTAAAGTACGTGGTCCTAGTGAAAGCTTTTGGAGTTAAAAAAATTAAAATCTCTTACTGTTTTCCCCGGGAAGTCATATTTTCTCATCTGTTGAATTTGTGTCATATCCCGCAGTACAGTGGAACCCCTCTTTGAAAGAGGAAAATGTTTTCTGGATGGAATGGGACCATCATCCCATCAACTCAAATCATATTAGGGTCTAAGTATTTTAGCTGCGACACGCTGCCCGAAACATTTTCATTTATTTATCGTGTGCATTTCTGTCTCTCTTTTTTTCATTTCTAAAAGAAACAAACCCATTATCCTACCAGCTTTCCTTCAGTCTTATTTTAAATCTCTTGCCGTTAATATAATCGTAGATTCCAATGTAAACTTTAGCTTAATTTTACATATTTTCCTCTCTTGTGTGGTATTCTTTATTTACTTAATTCTCGGTTTGAACTCTTTTCGTGTCATGCTCTTCGGCTCTCCCATCACCATCCTCCGCATTCTGTATCTTCGAAATTTTTCAGAATTAAAGCACGATTCCCATAAACGCATGGATTGAGCCATTGCACCACAGTACTGCTCTTTATCCCATTACGAATTACACGTCTTGTACGAACGTCTCGCTTTCCTATCCTCAGGAAGAATAAACTTCGTTCCGTCGAGCACTGCATTCGAAGGAATCATTTTTTAAGCGGGAACAACTCATAGCAAATTAAATCAAACACACAATCAGCCATTTCTCCGAATCAGTTCTCCTTGATCCGTATGAAAATTAAATTAGTCACACAATTTTCCCTCCCGTCGGCGAATGCGTAGATTGCCTTGGAGCGTGACAGCGGAAAACCTAAGGGTACGGGTGACGGCGTAACCGTGGGTGGAAGGAATTATAATGGCAGGATTTGATCATTGGATTGGATATATTCCTTAGTGATCATTCGAAAACTGTACACTTTGGTGATCAAGGGCTAGGATTATGAAAATATTTCCTTCGTAAACGATGAGTGATACGAGGGTCATCCGGAAAGTAGTACCCGTTCGTGCCGCATGAAGTGCTGACGACGCGATTAGCCGCTGGACAAGGTCAGATAGCTTCAGTGGCTTGTCTGCCTTCTCTGAGCCAAGTTGCGTGACGCTAGCATTGCCTGTGTTGTTTCTGTGATTGTTTACAATGTTTAAAAAATTGAGAACGCCGCCAGTTGTGAAGTGAGGGCAGTGATTAAATTCCTCGATGCAAGAAACGTTCGCCCATGTGATATTCATCGCCAATTAAAGGAGGTGTATGGAGACAATGTAATGGACGAGTCGTCTGTTCGGCGGTGGTGTCGCAACTTCAACATGGGGAGGGGGAACACACACGACGATGAGCGTTCGGAGAGACCGTCTGTCATTACAGACCAACTGGTGAGCTCAGTTGACGAATTCGTGAGGAACGATCGGCGCGTCACAATTGATGACATCTGTGAGCATTTTCCCAATGTTTCTCGAACAATTGTTCATGAAATTGTTAAACACCATCTGCATTATGCAAAAATTTGTGCAAGATGGGTCCCTCGCGTATCTCAATGAGCTGGCGGCGAAGGACTATGCAGCAGGAATACAGAAACTTGTCACACGTTATGACAAATGCCTTAATTTGCTTGGAGATTATGTTGAGAAGTAGTTTAAAGTATCCTCTTTCAAATAAAATTTTTTATGTTTGTTAATATTTACTTTTGTGTCTTTATTTCACGAACGGGTACTACTTTCCGGATGACCCTCGTATTATGCAATGATAAAATGAAATTATGTTACCATTTGATGGAAGCTCCACCCTGAATGTAAACCCTCCCCGAGAAGGAAAGTTATGTAATGGCATCCACCCATTTTCCATCCAAAAGCATTATGTAATTTTGAGTCCGCCCCAAAGAAATCAAAGAGGCGAAACGTAAGATGAAGCAGTAAAAGAAGGAGATCTGTGCGTAGTAAACGTTCGAAAAGGTGGAGGCATGTGGAAGTCACTCGGCGACGGTAAGGGAGGGTTGGAGAAGGAGTGGGAAGCTTCAGAGATCTCCCCAGCGAGCGAGGGGATTGGGCAGATGCGACGTAATTCCCGAAAATGGGGCGTCGAGTGTGAGCGCCGCGGGGATATGGGACGTCGGGAAAGACGACGCACGTCTGGAGTCAAAAGGGTGCGTGGAACGGGATGGCTCCGGAATATCGTGGCGGGGAAATGAGATGGAAAGAATATGAGAATAAAATGGTAATGTTGGGCGGGAGAGAGAGTCGACTTACCCTCAGCGTGGAAAGTGCCGTGGAGGAATCAAATGATATAGCTGGACTGTTGTATTTCTCCGTGCGCCTGTCGTGAGGTACCCTCCTGCCCTTACCCTCTCTTCCGGCTCTACACCCGCATTGTCGTCAAAAAAGTATTGGAAAATCATAGCCTCGCGTAAAGTTCCAAATGAATGCTCCGCAGCCGTTTTTTTTAACCGTGCCAAGTCTGGGCGTGACAAAAATACCAGTGTGACTCCCACCTGATTCGAAATCGGATTTTTCCTTGCCCTTCTCCCGTCGTCAGCAAGAGGCCTTTTTACTGGTGGACCAAATCTGGCGGAAGAGAGAGAAACCAACAAACTAAAGGCCAAATTGAACTTTATTCGTAGTCATTGTTCGGTTTGGTTGCCTAGTGGATAGAACTTTCTCCTACTGCTCGGGGGCCCCTTGAATAAAACTCCCAATTTTGCTTTTTGGCAGTCTCAACTAAAAATCCAAGTGAGGCAATTTCATGGTTGCAAAAACTTTTCTCAAAAACAAATACGACTCCGGGAAAGGAAATGCGCCCAATTCATCGCTGAGCGATAATTTTACAGTCCAAAGGAATTGCTTTCGAGGAATAAAAAGGCTCTTCCCGCCACTACCCTAGTTGATCATTTTGGCGGAAGCATTAGTTATGTTAGATGCGCCTCGGCTGAATTCGTTTGCGAAACCTTAAGACCGTCTTTAAATTACGTATGAAGTTATTCTCCACTTTTTCTAATTTATTCTCCATCCCCTGTGAAAGGATTCGTTAGATATGAACTCGTCTCTTCTTAACTAATAATTAATGCATACTTATTTGATGCATTTCTGAATTATTTAGGCTCATTTTTCTAATGTAAAGAAAAATAGAAATTAAGGTTTATTGAAAGCGTATTTCAGAATGTTTATCCAATACTCAATTTAGTTTACTATCTATTTTGCTTTTTTACTCACAAAGAAGCACTTGTACCTTTAAAAACACTTGATTTATTTGTATTAGTGATATCAGAATACATGCATTGTCGTAGAACAAATATTTCACAACTCTTTTGATAAATTGATAAATACTTATTAATTCTGTAGCAACAGTTACATTTGCAAGAATGTGCACTACATGTTCTTTGAAGACCAGGAGAAATTAAAATAACTTCATTATTAATGGATGAATTAAATGCAATAATAAACCTTACGTAGGATTCCTACTAAACTCACTTTCTACCGTCAATGAGAAAATGTGATAAAATGGCACAATCCTCTCGAAGTCGAAGGCTTTACGTACTTCTATATCTATGTAAAAATCCCGTCATCCACCAAAAAAGTGTTTGGCAGGGAGTGAAAGCACCAGGTGGGATGGTTAAGGTATAAAGAAGGATGAGGGAGTGGAAGGGAACAAAGAAATCAAAGGGTGCTTAATGTAAGGGCAGCCGCTTAGAAGAGAAGTTCAAGCAGAAATAACCTCGGAATCGAGTGATTTGGAAGGCGTGAACACCACAGCTTTGGAATTTCAAAGATTGAGCTAATGGGCTGTCGTGAGCTTAGGTCCAGTAAAATGAATGTGAGAATTTACAAACTGGGCGTACTTCATGCGGAATATGTGTAAGAGATAGTCAGGGATGAGTGAAAATCGTGAAGATTTGAGCAGCCGCAGGATAAGTAAGATTTGTGCGTGGAGTTGGATTGCAAGCGACAGGAATCCCAGTGGGATTTTGATACTCTCTAAAATCGCATGTAATCCTTGAAATTGTTTCAACGGTGTTTTTATTTCCCATGCCACCAAACTCGTCCATAGTTTTAGAGTTCGATCTTAGTGCTACCATTTTTTCTCAGGCAAATCAAGCACTCAGCTAAAGTCAAAAGTATAATAGCTCTGCTGCTGTAGATTAATAGTTGTCCTTGAGGAGAGTCATTTGGAATTTCGGTTTCGCCTTTTCGGGCTTCTCTCAAAAGCTCAAGATTTCACTATACGTCAAATCTTTTAACACATCCACAGTTACGAATTATGTCAACTTTCCACGCAATTATCTCTAGCTCTCTACTTATGCATTGAAAAATGGAAATAACTAATTTTATTTGTTTCCTTTCCCAATGAAAAAAATACGGTCGATTTTCTTGTGATGTCCTATAAATATTTTTCGCCTCGAAATACTCTCTCGCCAATCCATTTTTAATAAAACTCTTCACCCAATTTCGGATTTGACACTCTATATAGGGGCGTATTATTTTCATATTAATAATTACAATAATCCTGGTATACAAGGTGCAATCCTAAAGTAATGCAATTAAATTTCTCACGCCGCTCCTATTGGTTGGAGTGGGAACAAATTACTTGGAACAAGTTACTTGGGGAAAACGCTAAGCTTTCCCCGAAAAGCAATTTCATAAATGAAAACCTTTATTTCAACGGCGCATTTCATTTTGAAAATCTTGCTAATTAGTGTTTATTTTATGGGTCACCGTGGTAGTAGTGTTCTCCGTTTAGCCAATATAAATTCTTGCAAAATATTTCTATTTTATCATGACGCTGCTCCATTCATAGAGATACGTAGGTGTGGGTTTTAACTGGGTTAAACTTAAATGTGATCCGCAGGCTTTAAAGCAGATGTCTCCGTCTTTGTGCTTGACAACTGAATTGCTGGAGCAGACAGGCATACACAGGACTGCAGGAGACGAGGCACGAGCGAGACGGGTGAGGCAGTAAATCGCGAAATTTATTTTCGTAGCCCTAGGGCGTGCATTTTCATTGGTCTCCCGATATTCCCGGCGAACCACTTTACGTGTGTGTGCATATTGCTTTGTCGAATGGAAGGGTTTATTCAAATCTCGCATGGTGGGGGTCATTTCCTCGCCTCCGAATCCTCTATGGCCGCCCAAATCCCACGTCTGATGGTCCGCTTATCTTCTCATTCACGTCCCTTGTGAATCGTAGAAATATTCTGGATTGAGTGAAGGGAAAAATATGGCTCTTTGCTGAGAGCATGAGGAGAGTTACACAAAGAGTGGTCTCGTTCATAATTATGTCCCTCGCCCAGCTGCTCTCTCAGAGGTAGATCCGTTTTTCTTCCGAGATCGGTGATAAAATACTCCATTCAATCTAAACTCCCACTTCGATCATTCAATTAACATCAACCTAAAAAATAAAAACAAAATGATTATTCATAAGCTCAACTATACAAACACACACTGTATAATTAAAAATGCATTCCATATTACTAATGTACTCTATTTCTAATGTGTTTGATCATAACGATGTATTTCTGAAAAAATGTACTATGTGCCACAAGGGTAAGGAATTTACGCCACATTTGTCATATGCTATTTTCACTGGTAGTTTTTTTTATGGTATCACCGCATTCCCCAAGTTCCATAATAATCTCAAGAATATTAATTTTTCAATAGTAAAGGGTTGAACTCATGCTAAATCAAGTCTAGGGAAGTGTGAAGGTCTCAAGTGCAAAGTTGAATGGATATAAGGGGGCGATTCCGCTCCTAAAGCCTCCTGCGGTTTCACCATCAAAATTCTCGCCTCCGGAACACGTATTTTCGGATTTTCTCTCAGATTTTCATTGAGACTGTCCCTCGATTCACTCACGACCCTTCAACCGGTAGAAGAGCGGCCCACCCACGAGGCTAGTAAACACACCGTCGAATGTTTTCACATTTACATTGTTTTCCGATAGTTCCCGGGACGAAAAGATAATACAACGCACGTGAAGATCCGGTGGAAAGCATGTTCACTTCGGCATCAAGGACCTTGGAAAATGAGCGAGTCACCCCTCCCTCTCTTTTCATTTACTTTCCTCACTCGCCCATCCTCCACCCGCGTATTTGCAGTCATTTTTTCTACCCGAACCACCCTCAGGTTCCTCCTCACGCCCTTTTCGTTCTCCCCACTTGACAGCACTCCTTCATATCTTCTCCCACAAAGATTTTCACCTCTCTAAATTCAAATATACCCCCTCACCGTCAGCGGTGAATATAGGTCGACGTGTCGAAACTCCCCTCTACCATTTTCCTCCACTCCCGCTTACACTCCGATTCCAGCTGCTTCCCCTCCCTCTTTCACTCCCTTCTCCTGTGCATCCATTCGACGACTGCCGGGCGCCCCTTTATCCTCCCCTCCTCTCCGTGCCCCTCTAAACCTCCTCACGTCGAAGCCCCCCGTCTTTCGCGGCGGCGCCTTGAAATAATATCTCTTCCATCTCTTAAGGGAGAAAAATGAGAGATAAAAACTTTTACTTCGTCGTGATGGAAGTCCACTTTCGAAAGACACGTCTTCCTCCAACCCTCCCCCATCATTCCTGCCTCCTACCATTTCCAATTCCCGACCTTTCTCGCCTCTCTGAGTCTCCGATCCTCCCCAGAAAGCTTTGTGAGGGATGGGGCGCTTCGAACGTATGTTAAGATGCGTTCCATCCTTCGGCTTGACAATCACCGGAAAGCATTTGTTAATGACAGGAGTTGAGCGGTGTCTGGAGAGCTTCTTTTCCGTCCATTATGCTCGGAACGAAATGATTAAGTATGAAGAGTCACTTACTACCGTTTACCTTTTTTGGTCCTCGACAAATATGTATAAATACGATCAAAATATAATCGATTGGTAAAATAACGAGATAATGATGAAGGTAAATTTTTATCTGTTACCCTATAGGTACAATGCCTAGGTATTAACCTAGATTCTAGCAGCTATTCGCTGTGGCCATTGGTTTACTTTGAGTGATCATGACTAATCTTCATTAATTCTTAAGAATTAGAATCACTTGTCAAAAGCACATTATTTTATTCACCGGGAATGTTTCGTCAACGCGGAAAATCTTCAACATGTCTGGTGAATGAGCCGTCCAACCTATCCGTTCGTCAATAATATATAAGCATTTCAGAAGGTATGCATTGAGTAAGGTGGATGTAACATGATTGGAGGGCTTTGGAGGGATAAAGCGAGGTGTAAGGATTATGCATAGATTATGTAATGAAAAAGTCATTACACAATCTGAAAAACATGTAAAATAACAAAGCAGCTTAAGATCCTACCTCAGAGAGGAAATATAGTTCGTGACTTTGGAGGTAAGCGAATATTTGAGAGTGGGGAGCGGTACGGGAAGAGGTGGTAATTCAAAAGTAAAAATTAGCCAGGTTATTATAAAAGAAATCCAACGTCTGCCCTGTGTTCATATAACGAAAGGGCAGGTTCAAAATTACAATAATGTTCCTTTTCATATAAATATTTGGAAAATTTGGCTCTGCCCTCACAATTAATGAAAAAAATCTGTTGTAATGATTCTTCCTTAATTTTTGTTCTGCTGACCGTCGCAACAATTACATTTCGAGTTATACTTCTTATCACTTCTATAAACGAGGCCTGTTCAAAAAGTATCGCGACTTTTGCGTTTTTCAAAAATTATTTATTTCCTGATGAATATCTATTTTGTCCCCTTCAAAGTAATCCCCGTAAGATATTATACACTTGTGCAAACGTTTTATCCAATCCTTGAAGCACTTTAAAAAATCATTTTTTGTGATCTTTTTCAGCTTCTCCTTTGATGCAGTCTTTATCTCGTCAATCGTAGCGTAGCGTCATCTTTTCATGGTCCTATTCCATTTCGGAAATAAGAAAAAGTCACTGGGGGCAGATCTGGGGAATACGGTGGCTTCATCATCACTAGTGTTTTGTTTTTGGCCAAAAATTCGAGCACAAGTAACGTTTTGTGAGCATGCGCGTTTTCATGGTGCAAAAGCCAATTTTTGTTCTTCCACAAATCCGGGTGTTTGTGGCGGATTGCTTCGCGCAATTTGCGCAAAACTTGCAGGTAATATTCTATATCCACCGTTATACCCTGTGGCAAGGAATCATGATGCACCACGCCCCTGCAATCGAAGAAAACTGTGAGCAAAACTTGAAGCACATTCGACCGAACTTGGCGCACTTTTTTTCGGTCTTGGCTCGTGCAGCATCTTCCATTGGAATGATTAAGCTATAGTTTCCACAACACAACCATAAACTTATGATTCGTCACCAGTTATTACCCTCTGGAGCAAATTTGGGTCGTCACGGACAGAGTCCAACACCTCATTAGCAATGTTAATGCGTTGCCGTTTTTGGAATAAATTGAGTAATTTTGGTGCGAATTTCGGGGCGACCCGTACCGTGTCCAAATCATTAGTAAAAATCGATACTGGGTAAAATCGGTACAGGCCAATCGTTATATTTAGGTCCTCAGCAACATCTCTAACGGTGATTTGACGATTGACCAATACTATTTTCTTCACTTCATCATATTTTCGTCCGTCGTCGACGTGCTCGGGCGTCCGGCACGCTCTTTGTCGTTTACATCCTCTCGGCCCTCTGAGAACATTTTTTACCACCGATAAACGTTGCTTCGATCCATGGTAGTTTCTCCATATGCCACAGTCAACATTCGGAATGCGTCCGCATACTTAATTTCGTTTTTCACACAAAATTTGATACAGATTCTTTGATCCATTTTTTGGAACAGGCAAATATCGAAGACAAGCCCAAATACGTCCCAGTAAATCAGCTGTCAACAATTAACTGAACATTCAAAATGGCCGAACGTTTTGGCATAAGTGAGAGCTATTAGTAATAACATATTGCCACCAAAAAATCGTAAATCAAATATACGTAACCCGCGAAAACCTCGTACATTTACCCATATTAGCATGTTTTTTTTGCGCTGAAGAATACTAATCTCTTATTGAAGGAGTTAGCTACTGAAATACGAAACTTTTCAGGCGGAAAATGTCCTAGTATTTTACGAGGGTCATCCGGAAAGTAGTACCCGTTCGTGCCGCATGAAGTGCTGACGACGCGAGTAGCCGCTGGACGAGGTCAGATAGCTTCAGTGGCTTGTCTGCCTTCTCTGAGCCAAGTTGCGTGACGCTAGCATTGCCTGTGTTGTTTCTGTGATTGTTTACAATGTTTAAAAAATTGAGAACGCCGCCAGTTGTGAAGTGAGGGCAGTGATTAAATTCCTCGATGCAAGAAACGTTCGCCCATGTGATATTCATCGCCAATTAAAGGAGGTGTATGGAGACAATGTAATGGACGAGTCGTCTGTTCGGCGGTGGTGTCGCAACTTCAACATGGGGAGGGGGAACACACACGACGATGAGCGTTCGGGGAGACCGTCTGTCATTACAGACCAACTGGTGAGCTCAGTTGACGAATTCGTGAGGAACGATCGGCGCGTCACAATTGATGACATCTGTGAGCATTTTCCCAATGTTTCTCGAACAGTTGTTCATGAAATTGTTAAACACCATCTGCATTATGCAAAAATTTGTGCAAGATGGGTCCCTCGCAAGCTTACAGATGAGTGACCCTGTATCTCAATGAGCTGGCGGCGAAGGACTATGCAGCAGGAATACAGAAACTTGTCACACGTTATGACAAATGCCTTAATTTGCTTGGAGATTATGTTGAGAAGTAGTTTAAAGTATCCTCTTTCAAATAAAATTTTTTATGTTTGTTAATATTTACTTTTGTGTCTTTATTTCACGAACGGGTACTACTTTCCGGATGACCCTCGTATATGATAGACGATTTATAAAAGTTAACTTACACTAGTAATTAAATTTTCTTTGGCTAAAGAGGCCACAGAATCATGTAAATAGCTTTCATCTCCCGATATTTTTCATGTATACTTTAAATTATCACTTTTGTATCCATTTCTAAGGTCTATGACTTAATTTCTAGCCATTTGTTGTATATGCTGCACCCTTATTCATAGATAGTTTAGTCGTAAATGTGGGTTTATATTTTCCTCTGATATCTGGGATAAAAAATCTGAGGAATTGTTAAAACGTATCCTCTAACATCGCTTCGCTTTACAAAGGTTTCAGCTTGTATTAATTTCTGATTTAATAAACTTCTGTTGATATTGGGCGAAGTGTATGTAACACTTGTTTCATAAAAACACGTTAACCTTATTTCGCAGGAACTAAGTTACCAAAATGGAACTTCCAACATTAATTTTGAAGATATGATTCAAACTGACTTAGAAGAGCCATTTTAATAAAATGCGAGACTTATTCAGTTTCAATTAAGATTAAATTATACTATTTTAAGACAAATTTATGCTAAAGGAATGCATAATGTTTTTGTATAACATCATCGTTTTTAACTGCAATCTCTGAAATTATTGAGAACATTATCGAGTCACTAATCTTGGTAGCAGTGATACTCCCAATCTGATATCCGAATTCAAACAGACAAGTATCAGGTATGGAGCGAAGACTACAGCTCCATATGACTTTCATCTTTCAGAATAAGGATCAAAGACGATGTATAACCATGGCTCCTCTATATAGACTAAGTGATGCCGCAATTTTCGGTGGATTTATTAGCGCTCTGTGCATTGTTTTCGTCATTCATTAGACTTTTGTGGTTATCATGCCTCTCTTTGAGTTTCTGACGCTGTAATTTGAACGTTCCATTGAACGTTTTGCTTCAAAAACCACCCGGGTGATTACCTGGTTCTGGTACGTTGATAAATTCATGCAAAATGGAGTTGATAGTATAATGAGTACTAAACACGCTCCTCGGGACTTACCACAGAAGCCAAAGGCGAAATCACTAGAGGCATTATTGTACTCTCGAGCTGAGTTACGCTGCTGGGTGCTTTAGCATTCTGCGCGGTTTCCCACACGTCCATGGACTTATCGCCCATCGTTGGTTGCACTTGCCACCCTTCTCGGCAAACGCTATACTAAGTTTATTAGTTTAATCAAGGGGCGAGAGAAAGATAAAATCAGTTTATTGTTTGGCACATAAGGAAGCGCATTGACCTAAGTTTTGCTTCGATCTCTGACATGCAGTCCACAGTGAAAAAATTGGCAAAGAACTGGTATTATGGTCACTAATACATTAAATGGAAGGCAGTAGAAATGGCATTCGATTTGCGATAAAAATATTAAAACTAAAGTAACATATTTAAAATTAGATGATATGGGCTTCTTAGTATACATGAGTTTTTGTCGGTAAAAGTTGACTCTGCGAGCCAGTAGAAGTCGTGCAAAATATAAGGAAAACATAGCAATCCAAAAGTAGCCATTTTTTTAATGCACGCAATTGCCTCATCCTGCACATTTCATAGGAGAAAAGTCGTTTCAGTTTAGCCAAATTCGAGGAATAATATTAAAATATATTTATAGGATTCCTGGAACGTTTGAATTTTTAGTCCTTTGTTTACAATCTCTGATAATGTTCCTATTTTTGTAATACCTGCTTTTATTTTGAATGTCTACTGAATCGATTTGATACTAACAAATTAAATGAAAACTCCCATAGCCGTAATTAGATAATTTGTGTAGGGATGCCACATATAAATTATTCAAAATAATTTTTAGGTGGCATCCGTAGATAAAACTACGCCAATATTTATGAGAATTCTCAGAGTTGATGCTAGTATCTCTAATTTATTTTTACATAATAATTTAATTTGGCCGGGAAAAATGTATTTTGTGTGCCGTTGCTTTGAGATATAACATATTTTCAATCCTCATCTATGTCAAATATGAAAATGTAAACACATGTATGAATGATTAACCTCTGTTCTTTTCGCTATTCATTTTGCTGTCGGATTAAGTCTGGAGATTCCTATTCAACTGCCTCATAATTATGAATATCCAAATTTTATTGCATTCAAACCTTACGTATTTTCCATTTGTGTTATCATAATGGATTTTTCATTTTATTTTAATATCGACTCATTGTTTATGTTATCCATATATTTATTTCTTTCTTTTGAGTTAGGTATACCCTCTTTCCAATTAATTTTATCCTGAGGCACTTCTGCATGCAATTAATTTGTATTCATCTTCAGAGTACTTGATTTTTTTGTAATGTCACACGAAAATGAGTTAGGTCGTTATATGAAAAGCTATCTATAGGTATCTATTCACGAATATGTATAATTAAATTTAAATCTTAGAAAAGATGCTAAATGCAAGAAACAAATTTGTTTTTGACTTCATTTTATACTTCGTCATACGGTCATGACAGAGCAAACAAAAAATTAATAAATGTGAGTATTAACACGCTACTTACGCGGAAGTAATTATTAGTTGCGTAGTCTTTCGTTCCTGCTTCATTGTTTCTTCTCCAATGTTCCTTCTTGCTTCGCATATCTCATGAAGCAGACTGCCTATGCATCATTCATATATCTCAGAGAGAACCGTGGGATTTCACTTATTTACTGGCAACCCTACGGGATCTCCTTTCCTTTCATAGAAGGGCAATATATCAGTCTCACTCTCCGCATGCTTCAAATTCATACTGTCACAATTTCTCTATTTCTCATACAAGTCACGCCCAAGGGGACGCTGAAGTGGGGAGGAGGATGATGGGGGATTGGGGGGGGGGAGGTGGGAGAGAAGGAAGGGGCGGGAGTGAGTGAGAGGGAGAATATTCTTCTCCCTTTATCCCATACATATCGCCCCCATCCACGCAGTCCCCAATTCTCTTCACTATTTTTAAACGCCCTCCTACCCTCTCTTCTTCGTCATCTTCTTCTCTCGTTTTATATACCCGTCTTTCAACTAATTTTTACTCCATATACCTTTCCTCACTTCCTTTTTCACTATCTCCTGGGAATCTCTGGTCAAAATATATTGCAAAACGTTAAAAACGCTCATCTATATTCGCGAAGCGTATTCATTATCATGTCGCCGGTACAATGATCGCTTGGGTAAAGCTATTCCCTATGATTTTTTTCCTTCTTTCCCTTTGAATTCTTGATAGCTTCTTATGTTCTCGTCTCCTATATCCGCCGGATATTGTAAATCCCTATGTTGGCATCTTTGCACGGTTGCCATAATTTTCTCATCCGTTATAATGGGGCAGTATTCTCATATATTCCAATTACCCCTACTCTCGTGTTTGGGGTATTTATGTATTTTGCAAAGATTTTTCGAACGGAAATTTTCGAAATTTTGTTTTTCTTTCTCGGAATTGCTTCCTCACTAGTTTATTAGCCATCTCGCAATTTCCCTTTTTCGTGATGTCATTGATTCCCTCGCAGCAGCTTTCTATCAATTCTTCCTTTTCTCTTCTTCCACTCTCGTATGACTTGGTTCTGCAACTGTTTTCAGAGATGTCTTCACTTTCATTTCTTGGATTCTTGTATTGTCTTCTTTCGTGTATGAGGCGCATTAATTGAGGTGTTTCCATAGCTTCTTAGATATTTCTGCCTAACTCACAAGAATTTCATCCGTGGCTTGGATAATTATATTCTTAATTTATCGACCCTCAGCACTACTATTTTCATTATTCATTTCAATTTCCCTTTTGATGACCGTGGTGAAATTTTCTCTTGTGCTCTTTTCTTCCAGTATTCTTGTGTTCCATCTGGTCTGTTGTGTCACTTTCTTCATCTGCTTGTTCCACAGTCTGCCGTCCATGATCACCAAGTTGGGATCCCTATTTATATCTGCGCCGTGGTAGCTTTTATTCGTCTTAATGTGCTTCTGGTATCTATCTCGTCCTGACAAGAATTTATTTAATTTGGAATCGTGCTTTGTCCCCAGGCATCTTCCATGAGTATATTCTTTCTTCTCTGATTTTAATCGAAAATGGTATTTGCCACGGCCATATTTTTCTCGTCGCAGAACTCTATCAGTATCTCTCCCGTGGCGTTTTGTTTGCACAATAAGTGATACACGCATCTATTTAGTTTTACTACCATTTATCCATTATATACTTTCTCTCCATATCAATCAATCTCCATTGATCACTCAATAATGAAAGAATTACTCATTTCATCGGTACTCAATCTATTAACCGTCACTTAATGGAAATTTCGTTACAAATATTTGGTTTTATAATCAACGCAAAATCTCAAAATCAAACGATAAAAATTTATCTACAGATGATTCGGCAAGTACATTTTTTGAGTTTTTGACTTTAACATTTTATAATGAAACAGGTGCCTATTACCTACTCATATTTGTCAAACGCATTAACCCATATGATGCCCTCCACTAGAAGTAAAAAAAGATTTGTGAGCAATGAAATGAAGGAATTTCATGAGTTACTTGAATAAGATTATTAATCCTAAGTTAATAGCTCCTGTGCACTAGAAATATTTTTAATAAATCCGTGTATACGTCCATCAATGATCGTTACTACTCGAAAGCTCCCTGATAGGTGAATTCCAGAATGCCCTTAAGGGTACGCGTGCATGCTTTTTTGACGTAATTTAAGGTCCCATGGTGGTGTCTTTTGAGGAAAAATTTCACTTTTGTGGATAGGATATAGTCTGTTGGGGCCAAGGCATGACTGCCCAAAAAGCCGGGGTCTTCTTCAACGCATTATAGAAGGTCTTTGCAAGCAGACTATGGAATCTGCTTTTGGTCGTCCGTCTAGACCTTCGGTTCGAGTTTAGCGCAGATCATTCGTGTCGCCAAATTTTCAGGGATAATTGTATGCACTGTCATATAGTCAATGACAATACGATCTGCGATTATGCGTACATTTAACCGACCGTCTGAATTCACCCCTTCACGGACACGTCAGGAAAAAATTCACCAATACTTTTTATGCAAACCTTGTATTTGGAATTTGTCGTAAATGTTAATTAATGCAATAAAAATGGAAATAATTTTACATTGAATAGAAAAATATAGGAATAGAAGTATTTTTTCTGGTTATTTAATTGGAAAATTACATATAGTACTCTATACATCTATCGTGAATAGTCATTAGCGTAATCTTAACAATATCTTAATTGTTATGGATGTGAGTATTGGGAGGGAATTGTTCGGGACGTGAGTATTCCTAGTCTGTTACCGCTAATGGTATGGAGGGATTACTCAACATGACAAAAATGAATCAAATGGCTCGTCAAACGGAACCAACCTTTTTTGAATCGGTTGTTGATGTGAGTCAACTTGATCGACTTGCATATTTCAGTTCTATTAAGTTCAGTTTCAGTTCTATTCAGTTCTCGGAAGTATTAGGGGTTTATATGAAATATCTTCGCTTTAGAACGTCACCAAAAAAGTCTTCTTCTATTGCGTTCAACATTAAGCAAAATTTTTAAGCCTGCATTCACGCGAATCTTTCATATTGTGATATTTTTGCCCCCTTTCCTTCCGCCTCCAATTTTAAAATATTCGTTTTCCCGCCGTCACCCCTCCTCTCCTGCCCCCACCATTTACTGCATTCCTGTCTTCGTTGCCTCGAATCCGCTCTTAGTATTCCGTTAGGATTTTGTAGCCGTTTAGATAGTATTTGGATTCGTGCGGTCCGAATATTTGAATCCTCAGCCTCTCACATTCCTACTTGTAACCGATAGATAGATTTTGCTGTCTCCGTGTATTTATGGAAATTTTATCGGTCCTATTTATTCTAGCGTGAAAACGTCAATGGTAATTTTAGAGAGTCGCGGAGGAATCTATAAACATCGAAGTGAGAAAAAATTAAAGAGCCCAATCTGTCAGCTCAAAATAAAAAAATATGGTTTTATCGAAGCTGCAAAGTATGCAGCCAAACGAAAAACATGCTCTCTTATAAAAATAAACTCAGTGAAAAACAAGACGCATGATGAATGAACGGTGTGAATGTACGATTTGAGAGGGACCTTTTATTTTTTTAAATATTTGTTCAGTTAAATTTCTAAATTTCATCTTTCTTTATTATTTATTTTTTAATAATACCTTTTCTTGGCTGTACACTTTTCATTTCAAAATAATGATTCTACAATCTCGGGTATTGAAAATAGTTACCCGGAAAATGAGCTATAGAATATAAGGAAAAATAGAAGGAAAACCAATTTAGGATATGAGAAAAGAAAGAAACCGAGGAAAAAGAGAAACAATACTCCCTTTGAGGATGCTGGCGCAAAAAATTGGCAAACGTAAGCAAGCCATTATTTGTGGAATTGAAGAAAGCAATCGACAGAAATCGAATGAAAAAAAAATAAAAATAATAGAAGCATTTGTAAATGGACCACATTGTAGTAGAATAATCCATTACCTTATAATAATCCAAACATATCTTTGACCTAACAACACCTTCTGATGAAGAATAAATAATTTTCCTGATCACATTCTATGCTAATCAAAAGGGTGATATTAATAAAAGAATATTGCTCTAATCAGGTCCAGACTTCATCAAATGTCTTCGAAAAAGTGATGAGCAATTTTTCTTTTTCTTCAAATTCATCAAATAATTCCAACTGTATCACTTTCATAAGGAAGTGAATATAAGTAAAATCATAGTAATGACGATGGAATAAAGCATCTATCCGGGAAAAAACAAGTCATACAACTTTTGGGACAGATCTTGTGTGTGTGTATATACGTGCTCGTGTGTATATAAATAAATCAATAAATAAATAAATAAATATATATATATATACACACACACACGTATCACACACGTTCTCTCTCCATTTTACCTTCTCCATTCATCTCCATACCCACATTTCAAAAGCCTCCAGTCTAGGTCTATTCTCCTGCTTCAATGACCACGTTTCCGCGCCTTACATTATATAAGTATACACACACACACGTATCACACACGTTCTCTCTCCATTTTACCTTCTCCATTCATCTCCATACCCACATTTCAAAAGCCTCCAGTCTACGTCTATTCTCCTGCTGCAATGACCACGTTTCCGCGCCGTACATTATATATATATATATATATATATATATATATACTTAGATAGTCATGCTTTAATCTATTGTATACAAACGTGATATGTACATGTGCTTAAAGTGTGTATGACAATTATGCTGCTTTTTGTTTTGAAATACCTTTGCATTTCATACATATACTCACACGTACCTAGTGACCCTTTTTTATACTTAAATTAATTCATATATAAACAAAGCCAATTATAAATACCTTTTGAGTGCCTTAAATTTTGAATATAGTTAACTCAGTAAAGTCCTTGTTGAGAAGAAGACTTACTCAAGGCAACATTCCTGGATATAGTACGCTACATTTTTTCAGTAATTTTGGGATTTTTCCTGAAGTCTTTAGAAGCAAGTCTTTCTTAAGGTATTTTGGAACAGTAAATACAAAATTTTATCCTAGGGTATTGTCTTCATCGGCTCGTTATAGAATTTAATGCAATTCATACTGTTGAAAATGCTTTTATGCTCCGATCTCCTACGTTCTTTCTTAAAGTTTTCCATTTTGTATATGCCGTCAGTAGTCCTCTAACTTATTATCTCACACTTTCACATTTTTTCTCTTTTTTTTGAATTTCCTTTCCCTAACTAATCACTTCCCTCAACAGTCAAACTCATCTTTCTTTGTCTTTTCTCAAACTAATTAAAGCGCTCATTCTTCGCCATGTCTAAAACTTTTCAACATTCTTTTATTCGTTTTCGTTCTGTGAAACTATTCAGAGTATTCAACTTTTTTAAATCTTTGATTCCCCCTGAATTCATAACTTTACGCTGGAAGTTAATGACAAAATATAGTACTTTCACATCCGCTAAAAATTTCATCCCAGACTTCCTGTGTATGGTTGAGACGCAGCCTCATCAAAGTCTATTGTTTTCTAAATCGTCATATCTAATGGCACAAGATCTGCCTGTAATTCAGTTCTAAGTAGAAGTATCAAGTTCATTTAATTCTTAATTACTATTTGATCTTAGCAATAATTTATGATTTTTATTATTAGTATATTTTAAAACCTCACCTATACTGTCAAAAAGTAAAAAAAAAACCTAATCGGGCTGGTTATAAGTGTTGACGAAAATTGACGCTTGAAAATTTTCATGTGATTATTTGGAAAAACGAAAACTTGTGTGGCTAAATTCAAACTTTTACGGATAAATGGAGCACTAGTTCTCTGAGGATGCCCGAAAATGAATTAAATCTTCGTGTATTTTATGCCATTTTCTTAGCTACTCTTCCTTAAACTTATTCCGCGACTCATTCTCAGCGACGAACTCTTTCTTCCTCGCAGGAGAGAGAACTTTCAACTACATACTTCAGGTCTTCGTCGTTAGAACAATTATTTTTTTCCTTTTTTCGAGCCATCTCGCCTTCTTTGTGGGGAGCGTCACCCGCGGATTTAATTCGACATTCAGCTTAAGGAAAGTAGTCGGCCTTTGATTTCGTTCCCTCTCTCTCTCTCTCTCTTTAACAACGAGAAGGAGAAGCCGTTCCCATTCTTGAAGTCTCCATCTTTGAAATGACCAATCCTTGTTTCTCCTCCTAGTTTCCCCCCCCCCCTTCCTCACCGCATTCCCTCTTTTCTCCTTTTTCCTTTCCAAGGTTTTCATTTCCCGCTTCGAAGGATACTCAGCTTCCCATCTGCCGTTCCTCTGGCATCATTTTTCCCAATCTCTTCTCTTTCTTCCCTTTATTCCTCTCACTTGCTCTCCAGAGATTGGATTGTGTGATAATCAGTTTCATTCACTTACCCCGAGACTTGTATTCTTCGAAATTGTTATGGTTTTATTTGAAAGAAAATGACATAAATATAAAACCATATGGAATTGATATTATAGCATTGATCTATGACCGGCTGGGTAGGACATTTTCCTTGTTTGAAGGTAGCAATTAATGGTGTGAAGTCTCATATCATAGGTAAATAGGGGAAAAGACCAAGTATAGGAGAGGAAAGATTCAATAACTGATTAGTGGAAATTTTAAGAATATATGATTTAATTAAAAAAATACCATAGAAAAATGTGCCGCTTTGAACAAAATGTTGCAATTCAGTAAAAGGTACCGGTATGGTAGCCATATCCCAATTCATTATATTGCTCTTTTGTTGTTCAATTATTATCTCCGACAAATATTTTTTGTATAAACCACATTATAGCTATACGATTCATAAAATTTTAAAGGATTTATGAAAATTAAAGTAAAGAAATGATATAATTCTTGCTTTAACTGCCGTTAAGCCAGCACATTAGCACGATAATTTAAAAAATGCTAATTGTGTGCATAATTAAAGAAAGGTCTGCTAAATTTAGCTTTTTTTGATAGCAGAATAATTAAAGTCAGCACTTCTTAGGAAGAAAAGGAAGCTTTTTACCGTAATTAAAGTAATTTACTGTCTCTTCTCCACTCCGTTTCATTTCACTAGGCTGTCTTTGTGCCTCATTCTTGTTTTATATGTTTTACAATAGAAGCAAAATTTTATTTCCCTAAATTAATCTTATTTTAGTTATTTTTCTGACATGGTAGACAATGAATCCTTTTATATTGAAAATACCTCGGAACTTTCATAAAAGAAGAAGGAAAAATGGAAATGTTTATTTACTAGCATCTGGCTATATCTTGTTTTTGGTGGCCCGTATTAACAAAATTCTAGGGTCAAAGCTCTATGTACAGTCTCAGATATATATGTTCTCTCATTAAGTCAACTGCTCAGCGTGAGAAAGAGTGAAAATTATTGATTTAAGAAAGTTATTCTAGTATTTATGAGTACGGTTTTTCCCTCAATTTCCAACAATTCCATTTACCACTTACGTAAATTACCTTGACTGTGGATCGACTTTCGTAACAACTGCCGATCGCACAATATTAATTATTTCTCCCAACTTAGCCCATCAAACGCATGGTGAATACAGCATCATATTTTTTTAAACCACGGTGGAATTTGAAAGTGGAGAGTAATGCGCTTGACGAAAGATGGTAGACCGAACGGGTTTATCCCAACAAATGGGCGAGATAAATTTTTTTTGGAGTTCCTGAAATCACAACCGTCGAAACTCGCATTCACTGTTCTCCCGGGGCAGCAATTCTCCCTCCCGCTTCACGGCATCACGTCCTCCTCTCTCCGCGTCAGCATTCACCCGCTTCACTCCTCTCCTTCCCTTCCACTCAACACCTCTCCTCCCCCCTCGCTTCGTCATCTGTTGCTCCGACTTCTCCCTCTCTCCGTCCCTTCTCCTCTCTCTCCCTCATGCCGGCGGTGAGGCATTGAAAACAAACCGTGGTGGGCGAATCTCCCTCTGCTCGAGGGGGGAAGAATGGCGCCCCGTCCACCGTTGCTTCCCCTTAATGGTGTGAGGGAGCCTCCTTCACCGAACTCGCCAGCCCTCTCTTTTTGGAGATTCTTCCTCCGAAGGATCGACCGTCGCGGGAGGCCCGACTTCATCTCCATTATTCACTCCTCGCCTCGGTCCCTCTCCTTCCTCTCTGAATCTTCCCCCCGCCCACCCCGCGTTCAAGGGAAAGGTTGGGCTCCTTCGTCCGTTGCTCTGTTAGTGGGGGAGGAAAGAGTTAGTTCCACCACTCAGAGCACTCCCACGAGTCCATGTCCCAGAGCTTTCTCGGAGCGCTCGCGCCCTAAAAACCTTGCCTCTACCACATTTTCTCTCCTGCACCGCAATAAACGCATTCAATTTGCGGGAGTATATTATGGGCACTGTGCCGTGTTTTATTTCTTACCCCGCCTTGAGACGCTGTTTGTCTCGTCAAGTGCGCCGTTTTGGCCGGCTTGTTGTCTCCTCTTTCGACCTGAGTGACACGAAAATTGAATTCCGGCTCAATGGTTAGGTGAGGGGAGGGATTTATTTGTCGAAGCCCCAGAAAATGAACTCGTAGAGAGTCAATGCGGAGGTACCTTTTGCTTGGCGGTTAGTGGTAGAGGCCTTCCCGTCTTGAAATATAATATCACCGTTTAATAAAATGTTTCATGTTTTTTATAAAGAATCTGATTGTTTTATCGTAAACGTTTTTCACTTATGTAAAACAGCAATGTTAATTTTAATGCACGCAAAAATAAGCATGGAATTTTGCGGTGAACAGCCGTGTTGTCATGAAATAAAGACTGTTGTGGATATTCCGGTGAAAAATTTAGAATCCATACGAGTATATTTCTATTTGAAATAAAGTCTGCGAAAGAAGTTAACTAAGGTGATTAGGAGGAATTAAGCTGCGGGCCTGAGTTTATTTTTATCGACTTATCGCAGCATGTTTCTCATAGTTTTAAGGAAGGGTGTAACGGTGTGTATCAGGCAACGTGCGAACATGCCGCGTGCCTAAATGTTCTCTTTCTAACCTCACGAAGTCCAAACATAAAATAGGATACTTTATTATAGCTCATGGTAGTATCGGGACACCCGTGGTATGGTGGGTATTTCCGTATGGATACAAAAGTCTATTCAGGCTTTCCCAATGGGAAATTAAACTTAAAGGATGTGCAATGGTCGAGTAATTTTAAATTTGTCGGTCAAAAGGGGATGTATGAACATCAGAAGTCATTCAAGATGGAAAACCATTTACCCAAATTGAAAATAATTGGTTTATTCTCACATAAATTATAAATTTTTCTCAAAGTGAAGAAAATTTAGTATTTTTAGTAATGAATCATGAAGGACTGTTTTTACAGGATGATAAATGGTACCCGAGCCGAAGGACTCAAGTCGGAAAGAAACCGCATCCTTAAAATTCATAAGGTTACTGGTCCCATGAATATATGTCAAATTTATTGTCAAACGATGAAGTTATGGTATCTCAACTGCAGATCATAATTGTATTCACATTTAAGTTGTGTTAACTGCAACAAGCAATAAATGAGGTTCCTAGACTTAAGATGGTGGCATTGGTCTCATAATATGGGAGGCAAAGATAAAAACAAAAAGGTGGTTGACTGGTGTATAGAATGAGGGGTTACTGGTCGCAAGCCTCCGGTTTGATTACCAGGGTGCCACCGGGCACCCTCGCATCAATACGAGCTCTGTAATTTTTCGGGTCCTATATCTTCCTCAAATATCATAACAGTAGCAAAGTATTTCCCTCCCACTTACCCTGATGGGTGAATTTCATATATTATTCTATCAAACCAAGCATCAGATTGATTACTGCAGTAGTTAAAGATATAGTATTTCCCTGATTTATCTTTCTACAATTTTTCATCAGAGAAAAGGATTAAAAAATATGTCCTGGGAAAAACGAATTTTAATTCAATCTGAAAGATTCAATGTTTTTTATGTAGATCTTATGTTCCAATATTTTATCTTTTCACCCATTAATTTGCCTGCATGACGGCTTGGGGGCTCAAAATTGGTCAATTTAATTTTTTCAATGTTTCAAGTTACCTTCGTGAAGCGTAACCATGACCGCGCTGAAATTGGAATTTCCCACTGTAATAATCAAATAGGAAGCCTATATCAAGCTTTTATTTTCAATTAGGAGATCCAGAGAAAGAGATGATATTTGCTCTTTGATTTTTTATAGCTGTACTCGAACGAGTATCGCAAAACGAAAAAAAATATTCTTAGTTCCTTATTGGCTTTATATGGAATATTGTAAGCAGGTCATTCCGTGAATTCAGCGTTATTCATTTTGCCGTTGGGTGCAATATAATGATATCAAGTGCTAGTAACAGATCTGTGAGTGCAACAATAGCATGACAATTTTCAAAAGTAAATATCCCTCCAGTCACTTCATTTTTGGAGAGGAACTGTATTTTCCTTGAATTAGATAAATTGACCTTTTTTTATCTTCTGTCTATCCCGATCTTTCTCTGTATATGACATTAAAGCCGACCATTCCTTTGTAATTAAATGTATGAAAACCCATGGCTTACTAAAAAGATCGTATTCTCATTCTAAATAAAAATGTTTTTGTATCTAATGATTTTAATTGAAAAATTTTAACATTTAAAAAGTTACAACATTATATGAGAGATTTATTTTGAATACTCGTAGGGTTGTGATTGAAAAAACTTGAAACATTATTTCGAGTATAACGGCATTCATGCGTCAGCTTTCAGGTCACAATTTTTCTTCCGTTTGTTTCGTTATTCTGCGTAAAATTGACGTACCTTGAGGTATATGGATATCGTCAGCCAGCCGACAAAATAAATTATCTTTTAGGTCCCAGGTCTGCAATGAGCCGACCTTGAGCCGTCCAATGAAATACGAGCTCAATTGATTTTGAGGTGGGTTAAAAAAATCAAGGGCAGGAGGTGACAAAGGAAAAGTAATAGCCCGGCTACTCCTTCCTAAACGCCCTGGATTAACAATTTTTCAAGCTCACCAAAGCCTGGGATTCAGCTTTAGGGCTTTCGAATCGCGTGACCGCGAAATATTAAGTAGGATTGCCTTTTGATCTCTCGAGACGGAGATCCAGATATGTTGCCAAGCGGCTATGGAGGTGGTGATCGATGTCGGATAAGCAGTAGTAAATACAAACCTTTTCCCTGCCAAGCAACCGTGCCTTTGCCTCCTAAGAGGGATTGGGTCGAAATTGCCTTTGATGAACTCTGAGATACCCTTTCTTCTTCGATGCTAATGCGGAAGTGGTCATATGTTAGCGAGAAGGCGTGAACCGTAACGCACAAGGCATTCAAATAATATGTAACTGTCTTTTTCATTATTTTTTTTATTTACGCTTTTTTTGTATTTTAGCTTCTATGATAAGTCACAAGAAGAGCAGATGCCCGGGAATCTTAACTGCTTGCCGTAATCTGCTATAAATTGAACAAGTACTAATACTGCGCATTTGCACAATCGTGTCAAAATGTCCTCGCATGTATCATTGTATTTTGTAGATTAAATATCTTCTGTCGTAAAAATTTAATAATAATCTAAGTCACACGTGTTTAATTCGTTACATTACGTAAAGTGAAGTTTCCTCACAGCATGGTACTGAGTTCTTTGGGCAAAGAGACGAAATCCTATAAGATTATGATAACTCGAGTCTTTTGGAAATTGGAGGTTAGAATTTAAAGTAAGTAATTTGTTTTTTTTTGATCATTCAAATATAATTTTGGATGATTATGTATAATAAATGGATTAAAACCTTTTACGTACCTATAATTATTATGAGGGAAACTTGAATAAAAGCATCCTGCAATATTTATCAAGTGTAAAAATAACGTAACGAGGACTTTAGTATGTTTTTGGTATTCCCATTTTTAGCAATACGACTAAAAAACGTACAGTATCTGCAGTCATGTCAGTGCCCTAGAAAATACTTCCGATTTATCCTACTCCAATTCCTGCACCAGAATTTTTCCATCCTAGATTAGATCTTTCAGTTGATGGGAACAAAATTAACGATTTTGTCAGGTCCTTTCTTTTTAATTTTACTTGCATTTTGAAATATTTATGTTTCAAGGTTTAAATATGAATAATTTCATATGGGCAGGCTTCCCTCTTTGTATGTTATCAGAAATACTGGCACAAACTCACATTAAAAAATATCGCTTTAAGTAGATTAAGATCAATTTCAATGCCTAGAAATAAATAATTTTTCAATCTGGCGGATATATATGACACTTTTTATGTACCCCATTGTTATAGAGATCTTTAGTAAAAAGGCTGGATCAACTCCCGATAAAATTTGAGGTACTTCAATTTTTCACGTGATATTATGTTGTGATGCTTATAGAATTGGTTTCGGTCCTTAATGAAACATGCTGAGTGTGGAATGTTCTTGTACGTAAGGAGAAATGCTATGAATATGCAAATTTATTTGATGTGTCCTTAAAACTTTTAATAAAGTAAAATATAATTGATTATTTAATTTTAATTTAAAAATAATGCATGTGTTATTATCTCGGTATAATCAGAACTGAAGGCAGATTTCCGTATCGATCTAATATGAAGATTCCCATGTGATACAATATGAGTTGGGATAGTACAAATAAGATGAATAAAATCTAATAGAGAGTGTTACAATAATACATTACAAAATGTAACTGAACATAGTTTAGAAAAGCAGTTTCTTAAAGCTAAGGGAAAATGTTTGGGTCATGTATTTTTTAAGAATGTAAAATTTATAGCGTTTTACTGCTTAACATGCTTTTCTAATACCAAGAATAATCAGAGAAGGATTTGAAAAAAATCTTATTCACAATTACACTCAGCAGTTAAATCACCGGAGGCTCTTGCATGGGTTTTCAATTCACCACTTTATTTCTATGAATTACGATTATCTTGATGATGATGTCACATTTAAGACATTATTGAGGAAAGGAATGGGAAATCACCTCAGTTATTTATTCTAGTGTAATATGATGGGTATGCTTATGAGCATTACAAATATAAATATGAATATAAGGGTGATAGATATTGATATAAATGTGAGTCCTGGACACAGCGGAAACCGGTCCCGGGAACCAGCGGAGCCTACAGCAACATCAGTGATGATGGAACAGAAGATAACCGAAACAGTTAGAATAAGGACTTGGAATATCAGATCCATGCTGAGGAAAGGGAAATTAGAAACGCTAAAGGAGGAAAAAGAGAGAAGATCCTAAGATTATATTACTGTTAGACACACATTTAGGAGTAGCGTTATCAATTCGCTTCGTTCCCTAAGAGGAGGTACGAAAACAGATAATTAATTAGTACTACTGGACTTGAACAGATTCATAAGGATTAAAAAGGGTCGATGGCTTTGGAAATCGAATATAAAAGCATCAACCGCAGCAAAAAGGAAGGAGTAAATGGGGCAGTAGGAAAAAAATGAGCTACGGCAGAGAGATAGGTGCAACAGATAAAAGATAGAAAAATATTATGAAAGGTGCATCAGTTGTCGCAAACGAAAGTACAATAACATTTAATTGAAAAAAACAAGTTAACCTTTAAGGATTACAGATAAGATAGAAAAGAGAGGGAAAAAGAAGAAATAAATTTAGGCGAGAAGCTACTCGTACTAGGTCGAAATACACGTGATGGAATACGCAGTGTAAGGATATAGAGATTTTACAAAGAAAGGTTGAATGCGTGGGCCGTACAAAAGAGTGAAAGGTCTATAAGGAGCTGTGAAGAAAACTCAGTATTCACTGGGAAATAATTATGGTTAATGGTAAGAAAAAATAGAGGAACCAAACTGTCAAGGCATTAGACCAGCAAGTTTAGAGATAGAAAGATAAGATGACTTAGATGTCGATAGCTTAGGATCAGGCCTACTTGATTACAAAATAGTGAGGGAATTAAGGGAATTGAAATTAAATGAGTACGTGAGGATGGATGAAATTCTCGCGAAACTATATAAGGCGTTAGTAAAACATGGAAGAAAGAGACTTTATGGGGCATTTAGTGTAATTTATGAGAGAGGAATTTGGCTGGATGATTTCGCTAGGTTATTGTTTGTTCCCATTTCAAAATAATGATTGGCACCCGGTTGTGAGGGCTGTAGAACCGTAACTTTGATTGCACTCGCAAAAAAAGTGGACCATCAATAAAAGGTTGAAGCGGGGGTCTAGTTTTTATTTGGGGATGACAAGTTTGGAATCATGAAGGGAAGAAATACGAGTTATGCGACAGCAGTAATGAGATCAGTAAAGAAAAGAAAATATGGTAAAATGAGATTTTATTTGTTTTCTACATATAGTTATGTCATGTCTTGTTAATAAAAGGGGAGTAGATTGCAAGGGTAGGAAAATTACTTTAACCTGCTAAACCTCCTAATAAATGCATATGCATAGAAAGGCCACTTTAACCTGCTATTCTTAAACTTTTCAGATGGATGTGGCGGATGGAGAGCTTTAGGAGAGAATTGGCAGTGTTAGGAAGAGGAGCAAGACAGGCAAGTCAATTATTGATCGTGCTTTTCATTCTATATCGTAAGAAATGATTAAAATGATATGAGAGGAACTGATGATAGGAAGGGAGTCGGTGGGGGATTAAAATAATCAGTCCGGTTCATAAATAATCAACCTTTATTTAGACAGTCGACCAAGGTGTTACCGTCATTGCTGGGCGCATTATTAAATCATTGGGCTGGGTATGGTATGAGAATCAATTTACGCAAAAGATAAATTTTGAATTAACCAAGAGAGGGAAAGAATTTGAAAGTTGAATTAGGAGAGAAAATGGAAGAGCAGGGCGAATAGTTTAGATATACTGCACCAAGATGGTCAAAGTAATAAAGGCACTAGATGAAGAAATAAATTAGGCTAGGAAGTTCCAAAGAAACTGCGGGAGAGATGCCGAAACAATAACTTTTAACGGAGTCATCCGCTAATGTGCATTTCAATGCAACAATTTCAGAGTGTAAAAATCATTCACCTTGACTGGGATTTGAACCCAGATCCCTGAATATCCGGTCGAGTGCTTTAGCCACTTAAGCTACCGAGGCGTCCTATTAAACTATGAAATTTTGGGGCTTTTAAAGGAACAAGATGTTGTGACGAAATACCGTACATACAAGGTCGGTCTCGGTAGCTTAAGTGGCTAAAGCACTCATCAGAGCGAACACGAGGAAGGAAATTGAAGACAAAGTTTAAGAGTGCATGGATAAGTTAACCACCTACAGTTCTTCAGTTAAATTAAAAATCTCGGCAGGGAAGACTGTGTTTATGTGTTATGGGAAGAGTCTTCAAAGGAATCCTACTATCAAACTAAACGGGGAAAATATCAAGAGAATTAGTTTCTCATTTAAATACCTTTGAATCGTTTTCGACGACAAATTTACCTTCCAAACACTCGTGAACTACATTGTTGCCAAAACATAAACAATATTTCAAACCCCCCGAAATATTGTGAAATTCACTACTTCATTAATAATAAAAGTCTAAATATCCTTTATTACTCAGTGGAACTACCAATCCTATCTTACGGACACAAAATTTGGGGGAAAAACTAACTTTGAATAAAATAAACCGTTAATTGAACGAGGCCCAAAGATGCTGTTTACTCGGGATAGCATTAGGGTATAAAACCGTTCGCAATCACACCCTTACTATTATAACTGGGATCACGCCAGCAACCCTATCAATCATGGGACGAAAAGCTATTTCAGATCTTAAAAGTGAAGGAGTAATTAACCTACTAGGCAAACAAAACAATTGAACAAAACCGATTAAACATAGCCAAGAGACAAATTAGGACCCTGGACTTAAACGTATGGTAGGATAGATGGAATGTAGGAACAACAAGAAGGCTAGCGCACCGGTTCTTCCCTGACATCAAGAGACGTCTTAAACTAAAAGTTAGAATGAGCCAAAGGTTGACGGCATTATCAACAGAAAATGGAAACTTACAGGCATGGACATGCATGGACGAAACCAAATACGGGGAATGGAGTCGCAGAACGGGCAAAGATACGGTCGAACAGCGCATACTTCATCAACCAATATGCACAGGAAACCAGAGACAGCTGGAGGACATTAATAGAGGCCCAATACAGGACAGACAACCTAAGAGTAAGAAGAAGAAGAGCTCACGTGAACTACGAGGCATATTCATAAAGTACAGGCCGTTTGCTTATATTTAAACATTGGCGCTTCAGAACATAGTTTTATTCCTGCAGCGCCATCTACGGATTTGAGCTTGGCGAATCAACCCCTTCTTGAACTTGAGCTTCCTTTTTTAAAGGGGTTTCGCTTTATTAAAAAAGAATTAATGTTGCCACACCTTGTTTACGACACATGATATAACTAAGATACGAGGCATATTGATAAAGTAAGAGCCGTTTGCTTATATTTAAATATTGACGTTTCAGAACGCAGTTTTACTCCTGCAGCGCCGTCTACTGATTCATTGAGAAGCTATAGCAGCATTTGCTTTGTTACAGAAGTCGTTTGCTTGTCCGTGCATGCAAACAACAATGTCGTTGACAGTCGTTCATCCTGCCAGCTGTGAAGTGCGTTCTGTTATACGATTCTTGCATGCAAAAGGATTGTCGGCTGCTGAAATTCATCGGGAGTTATGCCTAGTTTATGGACCTACAGTTATGACTGAAAGGAAGGTTAAACAATGGTGCCGTGATTTTAAAAATGGACGAACAAATGTCCATGAACAAGAGCGAAGTGGCAGGCCCAGTATATTGACCGATGAAATTGTTTCGCAACTGGAACGAAAACTGCGATGTGATCGGCGATTGACAATTAATGGCCTGGCTGAACAACTTCCTCAACTTGGACGCACTACTGTCTACAATATTGTCACGGAAAACCTCGGATACCACAAATTGTGTGCAAAGTGGGTACCGAAAATGCTCACCGACCACCACAAAGAGCCACAGAATGTCCAGTGGACGAGAGTTTTTGGGCCGTTACCAACAAGATGGAGATGACTCGTTTTCTCGCATTGTTACCGGGGACGAAACGTGGATATCCTACATCATTCCAGAAACAAGACAGCAATCGATGCAGTGGTGAGACTCATATTCACCAAAACCAAAAAAGTTAAGCAAGCTCCGTACACAACTCGAAAATTGATGGCTACCGTTTTTTGGGACACCAATGGTAATCTTGTAGTGGGTTTTATGGAATGTGGGAAAACAATTACAGCTGATGTGTACTGCAAAACGCTCAATAAACTGATACGTGCGATCCAAAACAAACGACGCGGGAAACTGTCATCTGGCGTAATTTTCCTCCACAATAACGCGCGTCCTCAAACTGCTACCAAAACCAATAGATTTTCGTTGGGAACTCTTTGACCACCAACCGCACCGTCCTGACCTTGCACCAAGCTACTACTTCCTCTTCTTGCACTTGAAACAATGGCTCGGTGGACAACGTTTCGAAACCGAAGAGGAACTCAATAACGGCGTTGTCAATTGGCTCAACTCTCAGGCGACGAGCTTCTATGCAGAGGGGTTAAAGAAGCTGGTGCAGCGGTGGGAAAAATACTTAGAAGTGAACGGCAATTGAGTAGAGAAGTGAAATAAGTTTGTAGCTAACTGAAAGTGCCAATAAAAGGTGTTTCATATGAGTATATTTTTCCCTGTGACCAAACGGCCCTTACTTTATGAATATAGTATGCCTCGTATTTATGAATCGAGATAAGGTGACATTGAGTTGTATTATGTATTGTATGATAACCAATCAGTGTATAATTATGTACATAGTATATACAATATGTATATATGTATTATATGATATGTATGTTCATGTTAATTATCTATTTATATTCAACTTTGGGGGTTAAGGCAAAAGTACTCCAAAACTATGTAGACGAGTGAAAAAAATAGACTCAGAGGGATCAACAGGAGGTGAGGGGGAAGCGGATTAATCACCTGCTACCCTTCAAATCCATATAGTGTATTTTTTTATTATTGGGTCCCTGGAATAGGAAGAATTTTTTAAATCCTGAACGAGTAAGTGAGTGTGATTCACAAAGGTAACACACTCGAGTGATTGAGTGGCTTTGAACGTGAACTTATGCCTCTTTTTCCTCTTTTAATTTTTTAATTTAAATTTGTTCTTCATTCCTGTGTGAGTACAAAAGGTCCAGGCATAGTAGATATCCTTGAAAACCCTGAGTGTTTGAGAATGCAATTCACGAGAGTGTCTATTATTCCTCAACACACCCTAGTGATCGAATGGTTGTAAGTTTGTTTCCTTATTTATCAGTTTTGACTTGCATGTGCGTGATTGAAGTTCACGAGGGTCACTGTTTCCCAAACACACCCAAAGACATAGTGCGTGTTTCCTATCTTCCCCTTACTTGTCACTTTGTTTTAATACCCTCCCCTTAAACAAGCTTAGTGCCAACCAAGTCTGCGGCCTCGGCTATTTAGTTTTCCATTGCTTCACGACCGTAGACAGGTTAATTTTAAATTTACATAGAATATTCTTTGCCCATAAAAAAACATACCTTAAACCGTAGCTGACAAAATAAGTTCTAATCCAAAAGAGCTGTATTCGGTCAGTCCAAAAAATATAGCGCATCAAAACATAGAATATACAGTCCACAAAGTACTTACTGTTCGACCGGAGCCATGTTATTCACTAGCCTGTAGCAATCTGGAGAAGAAACTACATAGGCTTCAGTTAGGGGCTATAGAATCTACCTAGTACAGTCGTTCTGAGGAGTGGAGGTAGTGCGGGCGTTAAGGGGGTAGTAAGAGTAAGAGAGACACGAGGCGGATGCTGAAACTCTGGATGATATCCTATCATCTCTGGACTTGGTCCTCGGCGTATGTTGGCTGAGGAGCTTCCTGCTTTAAGGTTTCGCGGCAGCTACTCTGGGAGCCCGTTGGATTCGGGGATGAGTGAACAGTGGGGGTAGAGGGATGAGAAGGGGCGTACGAGAGGAAGGAGTGCATTAGTGGATGGGAGAAAGAGCGGAGGTTGGGGAGAGAGAGTTGATATCCTTTATGACGCACTCAAGACCAAGGGAATAAGAATCAACGGATGCGGGGGATCCCCGGATGGGTGGTTCTTAGAATATGCATGCCTTGCGTGCACTTCTGGGAATAAGAGACCTTTTATGGGAGCTGCCCAAATTTTAGCCGAGGGTGAAACTGGTTAGAGGCGAGAAGAGTGGCTCTATTGTTTGATCTTTACTGCTATCGGATATGTTTTATGCAGTAATATTCATTGAAAGAATTACAATTACAATTGGTGTTGATTTGAAATTAATAACAAAAAAATAAGTTTTTCGTGGAGGTACTATAGTTAAATTCGCTTGCAGTAGGGATTACTCTTGGGAGGATTGTTTTTTCCTGAATGTCTTGTAAATTCCATTGAAATGGATAAGTTGATAGTAGCTTCAAAGTAAAAGGTAATAATTGGTGATCATATTTCAGTGATAAAAAATAAGGTGCAAGATCTTAATTAGTGATATTACGAATCAATATGTAATAGTTGATTCCATCGGTAAAACTTCTTTAAAAACTGTACAGTAAATTAATCAATAATATTTATCGCAGTAACTCTTGCATTGGTCGTACAGTAATTATTTTATCGAATTCCAATTCCAGGAATTTCAAATCCCGCCATCAGTTAATGCTAGAATATGATAATATTTTATGCTTGCGGAAAATATGAATCCATTTTATGAGTACATTGTTTAAATTAATAAAGTACAGAGAATAAGGAATTGAATTGGGATCGTACGAGGGCTGTCCAGAAAGTAACCTCTCTTATGGCATGAAAAATTTACTGGAATAGATTATTTTCATCTTAAAATTACATATCTCTACTATTTTTAAACATTTCGCCAAACAGATTCAAACTATTGTTTTATTTATTGACTAGTTTTCCAATACATTCACCATAAAAATCTGCCGCCTGAGAACACAGCCAACCGATGACGGCATCTTTAAGTTCCTTGACAACTCTGACGAACAACTCTTGACTTTCATCAAATTTGGTCCGTGCAAAGCACGAATTTCCCCATGAATTTCAGCAGCTTTGAAGTTTATTTGCTAGTAAAAACCTTATTACTGAAAGGATTTTATATTTGAAGGGAATTCCAATTGTATTGCTCATTTTGACTCACTATTTTAAACGAACGACAAGCGGTTTGACCTTCCAAGCACTCCAAATCGAGGTGTACTGATCTACTGTGTGCGTCAGTGCAGCGATCATTGGTACCCTACACACTTCTCACGCTACACGAAAACGGAGGTTATTTTCGGGACAGCCTTCATATTTGAATATGACTCTTCACTGTCTTCTATTTACTGCTTTGGAAATGATACTTTACCTCGATTTTGGGCAAGAATTTCGAATGCCGTATATTCGAGTAGTAATTATTTTTATATTAGTGTTTTTCTATACATAGAGGTACTAATACTGTTTTATAACACTGTCACGTGTTATCTTAATGAAAACAAGCTCAATAAATACATGCATGTTAAATACAAAGAGATCGAAATTCTGATAATTGAGGCTTCCCGCCCAGAGGGCCCGGGTTCAAATCCTGGCGGTGTTGAACATTTTTCAGAGGTATCTCGATCCCTACTTGAGCTGCTTTGTGGAGGGTACTTTCAGTGAGTACGCCGTCCATCGGATGGGATGTTAAGCTGCGGACCCCTTAAAGCCTTTCGTAAAGAGTAGGCTTATGCCGACGCCGGGTTTCTCTCCACGCTTCCTCCTTTCCTATCCATCCCCTATGGCGCAAATGACCTCGGCAGTCGGTCTCCTCCCCTAAATACTACTACTACTCTGATAATTGAATGAATCAAATAAAGAAATCAACCTAGGACTTTGGAACACCAAGTCATGCGCGAGCACGCCTCCGTTAAGAAAGTTTTGCTATATACCTGCAATATATAAATATTAAATTATGATTATGAATTAACTTGGAGTCGTCCTGCACGGCCCTAAAAGGAGGCGAGCCGCTCATTGGAATTTTTACATTTATACATTTCGCTGTCATTATGCTTGTCTGATATGAAGCTATATACATATATGCGCAAAATAGCTTATAAAACATCTCGTTTAATGCACGGATGTGTCTCATTTTTGCCCAGCCGAGCGTGAGGCCGCCACTTGTGTTCGCCACGTCGTCGTGCTCCCGATAGAAGAAAAGGAGTTGGGTAGAGCCATTCATGAGCTGGGACGTGATCGAATTTGTCGGAATTTTTTTCCGGTCAACGTTTTGTGCCTCTCTTCAATGCGGAGGGTCGTTGATTCTGGGCATCGCCGCCGGTTGAAGAGAGAACGGGAATTCGGTAAGCGAAACCTTTTCGCACTCTGGTAGCGTAGACTTGGTAGATGCTAGAGCATAGCTATTTTGTCGAAAGAGTTCACTTTTTTAAGAATAGCTCATTTGTTCGAAGCCAACAACCAATTCATACAATGACAGATAAATACTTTACTACGGTTTCTATTTTCATAACGGTACTAGAGCACGTATTGTAATAAACTCTGAAATTAAAATATAAGACACTAATTCCAATAGACAACATTAGAATAAAGTCAGGTTAAACAGCAGTAACATAAGGATCCTTATTAATGTCATAATTTAGCGATTCATTTCTCATCAGAATTTCAAGAATGTATAATTTATCTTCGTCCTCTCAATAATGGGATCGCGTATATTTTCCCCATTTCGCAAGAACCTTAATGCCCTCCGAATATCGGTGTATTAGACACATTCACTTTGCTATTTAAGCATGCTTTGCCTGAGCATTATTACATCAAAACTAAAAGATTTCGTTATTCGCACCATTCATTAGCACTGTAATGATTTCAGTTAGTAAAATTGCGTAACGTCAGTCGACGAGTTATCGGTGGATGGCAGGGTTTTTTTTAGACACCCAGCCTGGTTACTGCAAACAGCCATAGATGCTCTTCTAGTTCAAGAGCACATCATGGAAAACAGTGAACCTTTACCAGTTACCCGTCTATGACCGCCAAGACATAGGTCCAAATGCATTCGATCAAAGGGGGAATTCGAAGTACTATATTCCTTAGCGTTTACTTCTACGATCAGCCGGTGGAGAACAGAGCCCTATTCCTCCACGCAGCTGGGATCGTACAAATAGAAGCTCAGAATATGAGGATTAGAATGGAGATCATAGCCATAGAAATTTCTCTCCCAGGACCATCTTCAATGATTGCGTTTCTTCAAAACAAATTCAAGAATCATTGAATAGAACTCTGCAGCGTTTCCTTCAAATAAGATGGGTTAACGTATCCATTTTTGGCACATTCGGGTTGTCCAACTGAGCATGTACCATTTTGCTAAGATGATAGGCTCTTCAGGTTAGGCCCCGAGTATAAGGAAGGGAGTAAGCTTAATATTAATGCTGGAATGATGTTAAATGACCCATGACGAATAGCGGTATTTGGAGAAATAAAATCTACTCTAACAATATATTAGTGTTTGAAAAAAAAAGTTATGTTGCCGCACCCTGTTTAATATTGAGCGAAAATCACAAGCACACGCGCTGGTACTCGACCTCGGGAAGTAATTAATGAAGGGAGGGTTATGAGTGCATTTGCGTACTTAGCTTCGCGGACGCTCTGCAACGAGATAAATTATTGCACGTGTAACTGAACCTATTTCCCCAGATTTTTTTCCATAAATGCGCGTTATATGCTAGATTTTTGCAAAACACCTTTCATCATTGGCTGGAGTGACGATCTCAAAACTCCATGGCTCCTTCCAACACACTAGGCAGGCCGATTTATCCCACCTGTCACTCGCTGGATACGCCTACCTTGGACCACCATTAGTCGACCTCGAGATGGAAAATCCCGAAATATTGTAACTGGTATTCTTTCCAAAGGACACTCTTAGACAACCCTTCCACCTAGTTCTTATGGGTCTCTCCGGTCGAAGGACAACTCAATCCCTCTCCCATAATCTCCCACCCAACTATCTTATAGTTTTTGAGTGTTTGTGCGTGTTATTATTATTAATAATATTATTTTTAATTATTATTTTTTAATATTCGGTAAAAAAAGCAGAAAATACTGACGAGCGGTGATACAATATAGTACACGCTTTGCAAGAAATATCTAAAATCTAAAGAGCATAAAAATTACACGCAAACTTAACTTTTCAGCGATCTTGTTGCCGTCACCGGATGGTCGCTCACCGATCATGGAACACAAGTGATAATTGATTCTCAAGTAACTTCATGATCTAACTCATATTGTGAGGTCTACAATTTTTGCCGGAAAGTATTATCTTTGACAGTTAAGGGAAGGGGAAAGTGTTTCCCTATTAATTATTCCATAAGTCTCTGCGGCCACTTAGGCAATAGCTTCACCAGACCCCTCTCCCTTCTACGCATGGTGCTAAGTTTGGTCAAATGCCACTCTCCTCCTCCTCTGATTACTCGATGTTCCTTGTGGACGGTGCTTTCCTCCTTCCGGCAGGGGTCACGACCCTTTTTTCCTTTGTGAGAGCCCCTCATATAGAAGGCGACGGCGCACCTCCTATCCCTGCCGGTTTCCAGTTGGCTCGATCCCTCGTTATGGGTTTAGATAGTTCTAGTAATATAGGAGTGGCGTAAATTGGAATTCTGGGCGGAAAGGGCGCTTTCTGCCTCCCTCAGTTCACACTCTCTCCCGACCAGTTCGATGGCGGAGGCCATCTGAAGGACTGTCCGCTCCGAGTCCGACGGGATCCTCCCATGCCAACGCCCAGTGGACCCTCTCCCGGAATCGGAGTTGTTGAGGGAACTGCATTAGCGTGATAAGGGGGACTCCCTAGCGGTGTGGGTGATTTCTGATCTCGTTTAATTTCGTTCTACCATAGTACCCTATCTTTGTTTCTGAAGGAATTGCAGAAGAAAATGTTCGAATAAGAAATTTAGGGATATATGATATTTCGAGTTGGTTAAACGTAAATGCGCGTCTGACTATCGCGCAACAATTCCTTGGAATGCTCGTTGAACATATGGAAACCTTCGGATGCTTAGGCATGGGCATAAATGATGAGAATAAGATGCTTCAAAGATATGTAACACTTTTCTTAAAAAATCGTTATGAATTAAACGAAAGCATACATTTTCGCGCAAAATTCCTAGTCGGGAGTAAGAAAAAGGACGGATATAATATGCATCACATAAGCTACTCGATGAATAAGTAAAAATCCTTTGAGGTTAATCCCTGTAGTAATGGAGTAATTTTCGACCAGTGTTGGGAGAGAATATCGCAAGGAGAAGTTAAAGGGAATTGACTACCAAGAATTATTAGAAATAGAGAGAACAGAGCCCTGCCGAAAACATACCGATAGGAGGATATTAATTACCATTGCAAATTTGACAGCATAACCACATGAAGCATTATCGACGGCGGTAAGTAGCCTTAACGAATACAAAGTGATACAGATTGCTAAATAAATTACTTAGAGAATTACTTAATTAACGAAAAATCAAAAAAGGGAGAGTGTTATATGGAGAATGTGTAAGTTGCCTCTGCTGTTTCAAATTTCATACTTATTAATAACATGGCAACTTATTTTTTTACATTAAGTCGAAAATTAGCACAAACCTAAGATAAAATAAACTTCTTCTATCACATGCTTTATGTCTATTTGAGAATAATTTCATGTTAAATTGATTGCATTATTTATTTCAGTTGGTTAAACAATGCCCATGCCTCAATAATACCAAACAGTAAAGACAATGAATAATTAAAGAAACTTTTGATGGGCGTTGAATTTTTTGATCTGCCATAATCTAATATGAGCAAATGATTATTTGAATTTTTTGAAGAATTTCCTTTTTAGTAATGATTCTCAAGTAGTTTTAAGCAATTATTTGAATTTAAATTATGTTTTTATATTGTATGACATTTATAGGATATGACCCTGAAGGTCCCTGTAAAAGAATCCATTATTAATTCAATGTTTGCAATGAAATATTCGATTTCAGCACACCCTTTAATATAAAGCCAAAGTTTTCCGTGCGCTTTCATTCCTCCTCAATATCTGGTTGCCTTTTGTACTATTCCCTCATCTCCAGGTGAACCTTAATTTGAGTTACTTCCTCCCCACTCCCCATAGTAACCGTGTCTTTTACTGTCTCTTTCTTCAACCTCACTAATTCATGGCCTTCTTCCCTCTCCTATCCATATTGCTCCCAACATCACTCTCTTTACCCTTCTCCCTATCCCCTATCCTCTCTCTTCTCACTGTTATTCTTCGGGGTATGACCACACGAGATACATCTCACCTTGAAAACTAAATAACTTCTAGACCATCGTCGGCAAAGTAAAATTGTGAGAAAATGAACTTGTCTTTCACATAAAATCATTGAAAAAAGAACAATTATGAAATATTGTGCCTGTGTTCACGCGCGTCAAAGTTTCATCAATGAAGTAGTCTTTATTGAATCATTCCTAGTGCGTAAACCGAGTATCTTGAGGCTTTACTTCGTGATCGCAGTTTATATAGAGGCAGAATCACTACATAGTCAACATAAAGTTATATATTGTGCCACCTATTTTTTTTATTTTACATCCTAAGAAGATAAAAGTCTTCATAGAAAACACCCTAATATGCCTTGTTAAGTCAAAACGGATGCCAAGGAATAAGCATATAGGTGAGGAAAATAATTATTTCATTTACATATCCCTGAATCATGTTAGTGGTTGTCATAATTTATTCGTTCTCGAAACTCAGCCATTTGAGTCTACGACCGATTCGCACGTTCATATTTTTTTTTCTCTTTGCATGGAAATGTTATCTCACATATTGACAAATAAACCAATATACCAACTGAAAGCATTTTCTGGAAGTAAAATAGCGCTCTAAAATTGAAGTGATCAATACCATATGAAGGAAAAATATGAGAAAAATAACTCTTTAAAATGCCAAAATGAGGAAGAGGCTTCAGTGAAGGTATGACAGAAGAATCCCTGGTAGTGATGGAAGCTGTCATTCCACAAGTTCGAGTTCAGCGTCCTTTAAGCTGGCAAGCCTTTCACTTAAAATGCCATCATATGGCCACCATTCTTCAGGGATAAGACATGTTTTTCAAGACGGATGCCTAAGTCAAACTTGGCTATAAAGGCGAGATTCCAAGAGAATTTATAACGGCTAAGCAGAATAGGGCGTAATAAACCCGTGTTCCAGCCCGATGGAGGCGGGTTCACTTCATATAAAGGCAGGTGGCGTCTAAGGCCCTAAAAATGTTAATGGGTCAACTTTGATATATTTTGTGCCTGATGAAGAACAACTAAGTGAGTCTGTTGACTCAGAAATAAATTTGGAAGCCTAATGGAATTATTGGGCTGGGATTTGGCGAGAGGTTTCTGAAAAATAATCAGATGTCTTTCTGACCTAATGTTTATTTATAATCGTGAATTTCGAACATTAATTAAACACTGCATTTTCTGACTTCAGACCACGAAATATACTTTAGCAAAGGATTAGAAAGATGGGGAATGCTGGAACTCTTAATCAGCGTGGTGATAAATAAAAGGTATGCGTTAAACGTGCCATAGTTAAAAATTACAATTTGCGTACAGATAGCTTCTCTAAGTAAAAATTAAAATATCTTCCACGAAAGAATATGTCCTTTGGTCATGATTACTTTAATTTGTCAGTTATTTTAGCATAAACGGCATCGATGAACATTCAAGTATCATGGTGAGTCAGATAATTAGGCTAAGCATTATAGACTCTTATTACATAGATCATTAAACGAGGTATTTGGGTTTAACAAAAAGAAATCATTTGACTGTGGGTTCTTTCGAATTGAATTTTTTTATGTTACAAATGTAAGTGCATAAATTCATTTCTCGTCTAGGTCTGATTAATATTTTTTTACAACGGCAAGTTTTAATTTTATACGAAAATGAACGGTTATTTAAACTATAACCATAGGAAAATGGCATTTGTTTTAGAAAATACGACCACAAATGAATCATTACAATGAAAAGAATGAGAAACCAGAATATTGGGATGGTTTCTCTGCTTTAATATCATTTGCATGCTTTGAGATATCTTTAAAATACTCTAGGGTTTCCCTGATTCGGATATTTTTTAGGAATATATTCACGAAAATTAGTTACTATTTAAGTGCTAAAAAGTATAACCATTTATTTGACGAATACTATAAAACTAAAAAAATACCTGAATTTCTATTTCAAATTAAGTTAAAATGTTATTTTCGCTAAATCTTCCAAGTAAAGTAATGCTTTGAATGAGAGGAAAACGATCGAGATAAGTAATACTATATAATCCAATCTCGAATTTTAAAATGACTGAGTAAGCTCAAATCGATGCTGTTTTCAGGAATAGAAAGAGAGAACTTCGTAAAAAAAAAGGCTGAATAGGCGGCCAAAGTGTAAAGGAATGAAAGCATGTCCAACCACCAAGGCGGGCATGAAAGCAATGCGCAGACTGAAGTTGGCGGGAGCACTTTTGTCTGCTCAGTGAGGCAAAACTTGAATTTTCGATTGGAACTGAAAAAAATCAGCCGTTTCGCCGCTGTTTTCATTCAATTGTTTCCATTAACTCGATGGCAACTTGCTGCCAGGTCCACAGTCATTCCTTCACCAAACCTTAACTTCCCCGTAACTCCCTCCTCGAACACCCTCTCCCAACCAAAATTCCAATCTCCCGTCCGGAAGGAGGTGGGGGGTGAGGATGAGGTAAATTCTCCTTCTCGCCGTGCTCATCACGCTCTCTTGCCTCAACACACCCCTCCGTCCATCCCGCACCACTCTGCCCGTCTCCTCCAAACCCCTTCCCTTGTATTGCCCAAAGAGAACAACCGAACCGTCCATAATCCTGCCCTGAGAGTGCCACTCCTGCCTCCCCCTTTTTTCTTTTTCGTTTTCATCACATTTGCATTTCGCGATTGCGTATTTACCCTTTTTTTCCCTCTGATGGGGCATGGAGGAAAGTTTGATTGCGCCTGGACGAAGCGTACGACGGAGCCAATTTCAAGGGATGTCACGAGAAAAAATGCCCTCGTTTAAAGGCACATATGTGCCTGCGTGGAATGAATTCGAGTGAGTATTATTCCTAGGAGTTGGGAATTTTGAGTTAATTCATTTCCTGTTGCAACATATTTCATCTAGCACGAGTGAAGTTTTCAAGACCCAGCATATCTTATTAGGTTAGGAGCAAGTGTCAACTGATTAACCCGTGGAAAATTTACCGAACAGGTTATCCGTTGCCAGTCAAATGAATTCGATAGCAACGGGTAGATTTTCTAATGAATCGTTTCCCACACCATCAACTCTTGCATACTACTTGTAGCCGAAATAAAAGGTAATAAGCTCCATCTCGAAGACCTCTGTTCTTCTGGCTTTGTGATCTAAAAGCTAGAAACTGGGAGGAAATGGGCATTCAAATCATACTTGTGAGGGTAAATGAGACATAATTCTCCAGACAAGTGACCGACGTTCTTCGCCTCCAGTATTTCTATGTTATTCATTTATTCTTAGTTGTCAGGGAATCCAGGCGGTTTTGCTTTGAGACGACTTTGCTGACAATGTATCTCTGCATTATTGGTGCCACTTTAAACGTTTTTTGTTATCTTAAACGAACAAAAATGGAAGTGCTGAATGAATCATTTGTTTTAATTTTGTATAATGAGAAAGTGAAATAAGGGATAAGAAATTACTGAGAACAAAATGTAGGTGACAAACCATGAGAAACTAACGGATAGGAAGATGAAAATAGCGAGCCATGCAGACTATAAGGCAACTTGCGATATGAATAAGAAAAGTTGCAGGAAGGAGATAAAAATGTTTGGAATTAAAAAATGAAGGATAAGCATATTAATAAAAGATATGACAAGAAAATTCCGAATTGCGTGGAGAGAGTTTTAAGAAGTTTATCATGCTAGACCAGATACGAGTGTTATTTTATGGGCGTGTTAGGCAAAAAATAAAGGAAAACACATGAAAGAAAAAAGATAGCTGAGTCTAGCTGTTTAATTTACTGACTAATCCAGGTAATTGAAACGCGTAATATATTTGAATGGTATTGAAACTGAATAAATGGTAAAATTAAACTCTATATACGTTTATATTTTCTGAAGGGTATGCCAGAGAATTCCAATTAGTATGTTCAAGTTTCCATTTTAGCGGATTACCTCCAGTAAATAGTGATGATTTATACAGGATGGGCAAAGTTTTCTACAGTTCAATTTGTTTTGAAAAGTATAATATAAAAAATATAACTATAATATCGTCATTATTATCTTTTGTTATCAAGAGGCCTACATTAAGCTGTTATTATTATTACTCTTCCTAATTTACGTAAACAATCTACCAATTTACATGCCCATTTACCAATTTACATTTAAGTACGACTCTATGCTGATTATTGCATTATATACAGACGTATGTAAATGTCCACGTGATACTACAAAACGACATCGATCGCTTTAGTGACTTGAGTTTCAATTAATAATATGGGCATTAATGTTAGTCAGAGAAGGCATATAATTTTTTCGAATAAAATAAATGCAGAAAAGGATATTTACACCCTCTTTGAAAAAAGAAGCCCATGCCGAAGTAATTGCAAATATTTAGGCTTTTACTTAACTAGGGATCTTGGGTGGGGAGTCCAAATAAATAATGTGACACGGAAGGCATTTGAAGTACTTCATTAGGTAATAAGAAATTAAAAGGAAGCAGAGTAGCCACAAAAGAAAAAGCATAAAAGGCACTTGTTAGCCTTATCCTAGAATACTCGTCCATAGCATGGGATCCATATGAGGCGGGACGTACTACGATGGCGATTCGAAAAGTAAGGCCTCCTATATTTGTTTCAAAAAAATCAAATTTATTCTCAACTTTGCGTGCGTCATGGGAAAGGCTGAGCATTTAGCTATTTTTTACATAGTCGCCTTGACGATCAAGCGTTTAGTATCCTTATAACCAGCTTTTTAATACCGACGTCGTACCTTTCTCCCGCCGCGTTACAAAGCCAACTGACGACTGCTTCTTGCACTTCCTCGTCTGACTTGAATTTCTGTCCTCCAAGGTGTTTTTTGAGAGCGAGAAACAAGTGGTAGTCGCTGGGGGCAACGTTCGGGCTGTAAGGAGGGTGGTCGATGATATCCCAGCCGAATTCATTGAGTAATGTGGTCGATTGATGTGACACATGTGGACGTACATTGTCATGATGCAAAAACACTCCTTTGGCGAGACACCTTATTGTAACCGAGGACCTCCGACACAATATTCTGCAAGGAGAAGTAGCCAATCTCTTCATCATGGCCTTCCTTTATCTCATGAAGGGCAATTCTCCGGTTATTACGCACCATCTCGTCAATTGGAGCAACCATTGATTCCGGCGAACTCGGCTGCCCCGACCGCTGCTCATCGTGGACGTTTTCCCGGCCATCGAAAAACTCCCTGCACCACTTCCGCACGTTTTTGATATCCATACACTTCTCACCGTACACTTCCACTAAATGGCGACGAATTTATAACGTAGAAGCAGTCGTCAGTTGGCTTCGCGACGTGGCGGGAGATGGGTACGACGCCGGTATTAAAAAGCTGCTTACAAGAATGCAAAAAGTGATTGATCGTCAAGGCGGCAATGTAAAAAATTGCTAAATGCTCAACCTCTCCAAAGATGTTCGCAAAGTTGAAAATAAATTTGATTTTTCATGAAAAAAAATGGGAGACCTTACTTTTCGAATCTTATTATAAATATAGAAAAGACTCTTATTAAGAAGATAGAAAAATTTCAAGGCAGCAAGATATGTACTCGGAAGGTACAAAAAAACAGAAAGTATTACGGAAATGTTGGATTTACTGAAATGGGAGAGTTTGATAAATAGAAGAAAAATGAGTAGGTTAGGCTCAATGTATACAGGTAGAATTGTTAAAAATGACTAAGCGTGGGAAGATTAATGTAGACAGATGGAAAAACCGAACTTTAAGATAAAAAACTACCACATTTTTTAAATAAAAATAAGAGCGTAAAATAGATGGTACTCTTTTTTAAACAGAAGAATTTTTGAATAGAACGAAATACCTGGATGTTTGTTTGAGCCCTTTGCATCCAAGTTAAGGAGTCATAAGAATAAGTGTAAAGAACCCACTAGGTGATAAAATTCATTAATCAGTGATTATTATAGATACTCTTGTGCTTATTAAAATATTTTTTGTGCGTCATTTGGACTGCGTGAAAAGTGGGATTGCAAAAGAGAATGATGTGTTAACTGTGCGTGATTTTGAACGGTATATGAAATTGAAGAGTGCGTGATTATTGATGGAGTGCGGCGATGGACGGAGCGTTGTAGGTATGGTGTGAACCTAGCCACGTGTGATGGTAAAGGCACGGTTGGTGCTATCTTAAAGTGTCATTGTATATTAGAGCATTTTGTCTCACATCTGTTCTTCTTCTTCGTTGTAAGAGTGACCGTTGACCGGACTTGACCGTTGCCATCAGGACAATTGCCTAATTGCAACAAGTTTTATATGGTGATCATAATTTATCGCAACTGTGATTTTGGCTGGAGTAGTTTCATTCAGCTGCCCGTTCAATATCTAGTACGATTTATACGATATGATTGAGAATAAATTTAAAGTTTTTTGCCATCCCGCTACTTCTAGTTTCATTTGAATACTTGGTATCCGAAATTCATTTTGACCGTCATTGTTGTTTTACTCTAGTTCCTTGTCTTGAATCTCCCAGCATTCCTGTATCCTACCTGGAATCGGGCTTATTTCCTCTAGTGATGTGTTCGCCGAAAATCACTTTTATTACGACAGGAGTTCTTCCTAACTCGCGAATCATTTATTTCCTCAAGCTATCTTATATTACGACAAAACGTATCTGGGAGCACTTAGTGGAAATAATCATTTTATTGAGAACACACACGAATGCGGAAACGGGAGAAGCAGCCAAGGAACGTTTCCATCACCAACATCAGCCCAACTCATGTTTTCAACACAGTGAATGCAATATCAAGAAATATAGGGAGGCAATCCTTATCTTATGCTTGGCGTATTTGGGTATACTGATATCACCTCCAAGTTGAAATTATTCCTTCGCTTGCCCTGGAGGAGGTAGATATTTACAATAAAATGCCTGTGTATCTTTTGAAGTGGTTCCAATGTAAAGCCAAATACCCTCGAATATATTCTGAAAATTTTAACGGAGACACTTCAAAGAGAGTTTAATAAATTTTCAGTTTATAAAACATCGCTTTTAAAAGTAGTTATAATTGAATTCTTATTAAATGTGTATGTTGAATATCAGCTATTCTAAAAGTTTTCAATACATCCAATAAAAATATTGGTTCAAGCATAAAGGGTAGCTCAATTTTTTTTACCAATTTTTAGCTGATAGTTGCAGTATTTAAAAAACAAAATTTTTCAAAAACTACGGTATTGCAGTTTTCGTAAAAAATGCATATTTCTCCCCCGTTTCCTTGGGAGACAAGGAGAGATAAATTCTTTCGGTATTAATTTTTTCGAATCACGTCTTTTGTTGAAATAGTCCCCTTGGCTCGAATATATTTGCGATTCGTTCATTAGTTTCTCAGTTTGGCTAAAAATTAATATGTACGTTTAATCTGCCGAAGAGCGATATTGTATTCTGAAAATTAATGAGGTAAAATATACCTGCGTTTAGTCTCGGGCTTCGTCCGATCTATGCATTTGATAAAAATATTAATTACGGTTATCTCCCAATAATGAAAGTAAAGTTTTATTAAGCGCCTTTAACATGATCGTATATATTTATATAAATTTTCTTTCACTGTTAAAAGTAACAAATATGAGTACTTACGTTAGAGCCATACTATTAATGTGCATTTTAGCAATGATGATTTTGTTATTAGATATACGAGGGTCATCCGGAAAGTAGTACCCGTTCGTGAAATAAAGACACAAAAGTAAATATTAACAAACACAAAAAATTTTATTTGAAAGAGGATACTTTAAACTACTTCTCAACATAATCTCCAAGCAAATTAAGGCATTTGTCATAACGTGTGACAAGTTTCTGTATTCCTGCTGCATAGTCCTTCGCCGCCAGCTCATTGAGATACGCGAGGGACCCATCTTGCACAAATTTTTGCATAATGCAGATGGTGTTTAACAATTTCATGAACAATTGTTCGAGAAACATTGGGAAAATGCTCACAGATGTCATCAATTGTGACGCGCCGATCGTTCCTCACGAATTCGTCAACTGAGCTCACCAGTTGGTCTGTAATGACAGACGGTCTCTCCGAACGCTCATCGTCGTGTGTGTTCCCCCTCCCCATGTTGAAGTTGCGACACCACCGCCGAACAGACGACTCGTCCATTACATTGTCTCCATACACCTCCTTTAATTGGCGATGAATATCACATGGGCGAACGTTTCTTGCATTGAGGAATTTAATCACTGCCCTCACTTCACAACTTGCGGCGTTCTCAATTTTTTTAAACATTGTAAACAATCACAGAAACAACACAGGCAATGCTAGCGTCACGCAACTTGGCTCAGAGAAGGCAGACAAGCCACTGAAGCTATCTGACCTCGTCCAGCGGCTACTCGCGTCGTCAGCACTTCATGCGGCACGAACGGGTACTACTTTCCGGATGACCCTCGTACAATAACTGTCATTCGGTATGCGAAAAGCCAGTAAAAATATTACTTATTTTGTAGGTAGTCAGGACCGAAAACATTACAACGATGAAAGAAGACTATATTGATTACTCTGGTATTATTTAAGGAGTGAACTCGAAGCTTAAGAGTTTTGAGAAGAATAACTCAAAAAGCCATGATACGGTCATAAGGTGATCACCTTACATATGAATGCGAAATTTAGGTTTAAAAAAAGGCAAAGATTAACTTAAATTAAAGATTAAAGAAAAACTACCTCCAAGGTAGTTTTCATTGCCTTCTGGTAGTTATCCTCTGATCCCGCTTTAAATAAATAAATCTGTACAATTGTGACTCATTTAAACACATCCCTTCCTCCCATAAGATGATCACGAGTGTTTGTTTTAGGTATCAAAATTTTCACATTTTTTCAGAAAACCTTATATTCATACCATTATCCCTTTCAATGTTACGTATATACTGATGTGCGCCTACTGTGGCCAAAGCCCGCTCCGCAGAGCGAAGACAATTCAAATCTCCCGGCAGCGGAGAATCTTCCCCTCCACCCGCGCTCCGATGCAAAAGGGGGAGAGTCTGCCACGTGGCGAGCGCGACGTCACAATGTCACGTGGTCTCCCCTCCCCCGGAGTCCCCTCAGCGCTCGCCCATTGGCTACCGCCCGGGCCAGGGCAGGTATATAAGGAGGGGCCTGAGACTCGAACAGACAGAGTCGGAGGTGGGAGTCCATCAGGAAGAGACCGCTGCGAGTACATCCTCGGTCAACTCCGCTCCCCGCTGATGGAAGCGACCGCAGCGGGCACATCCTCGGTAAACTCCGTTCCCCTCTGGAGGAAGCGACCGCAGAGAGCACATCCTCGGTCAACTCCGCTTCCCTCTGAAGGAAGCGAGCACATCCTCGGTCAACTCCGCTCCCCTCAAGAGGAATTCGAGGCAACCAGGACCAAAGCAACCGGACGGATGCCGCGTCCACCGCGCCGCCTCCCAGCGCCAACCGAGCTCGACGCCGCACGGCGTCGAGCTCTCTTATGCCATTCTACTCAATATATTTATGTAATTATAATATTATAAGTTCCATATGAATTGAGGTATTTTAATAATTTTTAATTTGTATCTTACACCCTGTACAGTTTTATTTTTTCGGGAGGTGGAAAAAAATCGAATGAAGTTATCTGTCTTGGCCGTGATCTCATAATGCTTGGATCTAGGGAGTAACCTGTTGAAACTTTGTCACTCCTAATGATATACTTTTTATATATTAATTACATATTCAGGAGTGGTGGGGTAAAACCGTTCCATAATAATAGACGAAAAACCTTGCAATTTTCAACTTAAATTACATTTAAACACTTGAAAATTATGTGTCACATAGCCAAACATAAATCTTTATTAAGAGGAAAATTGCAAAAGTTTTTGTCTCTGTTAAAAGTATTTTAATTGGAAGAATGGTTAATAAGTGATTACGTCCTAATATCATATCAGGCTCTACGATTTTACGGTTGAAGAAATATCATGAAACTATAGTAATATTTGAAAATTCTCATGGAAAAGATAGTGTGTCAAATGAACACCTACTATCAGTAACTACTCTAACATTAAAAACTATTAATAGCTAAAAAAATATTAGCCACAGATCATTCTTTTTCAAAATCATATTTCCTCCTTTGATTACCAATAATCTAAAATTAAACTACCTTGTCTTCTTGCTTATCACCCTATATGAATGTTAATAAAATATAGGGTTTTAAGACCAAGTGCTTGAACTCAAGAAAACTCCTATTTAGAAGAATATTTTTCTTTAGAATTCTTCGACAAAATAATTCTGCGAATACACCACCTATCGAGTAAGTTCTAAAGTTACCTAAAATTTTAAATCGTCAGTTAAATTCTATGTTCTCCATGTTATTAACTCAAATTCATGCAGGAACTACATACATCAAATCTAAATCGTTAAAATTTACAGTCGCCATAAATGCATACGAACTCTTTTCATAGCTTTACATCAGAGCCTCGTTCCAAGTTTATTTCCTTTGCCCTTTAATCCCCCCCTTGCTCTGCCGAACTTGCTTCTACTCCCTTGCTTCTTGTCTGTTTTCCCTCCTCAAAATTTCCGTTTTCCATCAATTCAAACTATCTCTCCCCCCTCTCCCCCGTCCAACGGCTACGCTCTCCCTTTTTCTCGACCCAGAAGAACCAGAAGGATATCATTTTTCTAAATGTAATTAAGAATAAAAGGGTAGCTTGTCGGAACGCGCCACGTTTTAAATGAAAGTGGCGTCTCATGAACTTCTTCAGCCCGATCGAAGAGGGAGAAACGAGGAAAAGGCAGGCCTCGGGAAATCGGGGTGGAGCCTGCGGGCGAAACCGAGACGGCGGAGCGTGAACGTCCCGAGTGAAAGAAGCATGCGATGGTGGAAGAGTGAGAGGGAGGGAACATGATAGCATCAATATTGGAGGGCTTTGAGGTGAGTTCGTATGCAAAAATTCGGAGACGCCGGTTGTGAAGGAGGAAATGAAGCGCGAGTGAGGAGCGATTCTAATCAGTCGGGTAGGACGTACACGGGGTGCGGTTGTGCTTTTAACAAGGTTCAAATGTCATTACCTAGTATCAATTTCAATATAGGTCTTTCCACATAGTCTTAGATAAAATTGCTAAAACATTTTTATTTGCAGGCAACATATGACCAATAGCTGAACTTTATCGTGTAATTATTAAGCCACGCATTGGAATGTCAGCGAAAAAATTCATTACCAAGTTAGGTGATTTTCAAAAGGTGACACTTCAGGCACCCATGCGCATCCGCTATCAGGAGGTACCTACGTATTTTTGCTTACCATAATAATATGTAAGTTAGTAATCGTAACATGCTCATATAGCAAATATAAATCTGCACGATAAATTGAATATTTCTTTTAAATTTAGTCGTCGACTAATTTTTCACTGATAATTATCTTTGTTTTTGTTTTACCATTTATATTTTGTTGCCCTCAAGTAAACTATGTAAAACATTTTTGTACCACAAATAAATAGCAAATGATCGTGCAGCAAAAAATCTTTCTTTGATTGAAGAGAGAATGTTCTTTTTAATTCTTTGTATCGCAATGCAGCTTATTTCCGAGTTGAAACTGGTATAAAGTCTACCTTTAATCTATTACTACGTCATTAGCTCCCACGAAAAGAATTAATGAAATCGGGTATTTCGAAAGTTAGCAAGCTCCTTGGGGTACTCTTCCGTGTTTCAGCAGATATGTAACTCAAAAATCGTGACATGCTCATTGATCCATTTAAATAAGAAGTGGAAGAATGACAAATAGGAGTTAGAGAACGAAAGAAATTTTGAACTATAACTTTGATATCAACTTTGCTAGGTGCTGTGATTCCAGAAGAATTTTATTTAAAGACGTTTTTTATTAAGGCTTTAAAACAGAATGCAACAAAAGTAAATTTAAGTAAATTTTTCCACTATTTTGGATTTTATATCAAATATGATTGGAAATATTTCCATTGTGCAGGCAAAAATTGCCCTTTTAACAAACTATTTTTGAACACAGTTTTAAGGAATAAAAAGGTGATCAGAGAGCAGACATTAAGATTCTTATATTAGGAACCAGGCAAATAAAAACTTGGTAACCAAGAAGGAAATAAAGTGGAAAGAGAACATCATTACCACGACTTGTTAGTAAATACAACTAAACTGAACTGAGTCAGTTTTTCCAGAAAAGATTAACATCACAAATTTGGGCTTAAATGTACTCTCACTAATGCACTATGGCCGGATTATATTTGTACATGCCAAAGTCATTCAAGAAAGATTTCCGGAAATTCATTGGCGGTTGAAGAAAAACTTAATAAGATATGTAAATGGTTCTTGAATTTATGAATATGAATATATCTTTCTTAGGAAAATTATCTACGCATACTTTCTCAAGTTGAAAGGAAAAGCCTCCTCAAGTTGGTAAAATATAAAGGACCTGAAAAAGGACAATTGGGTTCTAATAAGTAATTGTTTTCACAATTTGATTTGGACGGGCATAAAACCTACAGGGATTACCTACCTGTGAGGAAATGGGGTTTTGCTTCAAAGCATATCAATTATCAGTCATGTACAAAGTTGTCTATGTAAAAATTACTAATTTTTATGGGGCTGTATTTATTAAGAAATGGTATCAATATGGCTATGTATTTTATTACTTCACAATTATAAGATCCTCTATAAGAGGTCAGTTCAAAAAGTATCGCGGCTTTAGTGTTTTTTTCAAAAATTATGTATTTATTCATGGATATCTATTTTGTTCCCTTCAAAGTAATCCCCATTAGATATTATATACTTGTGCCAACGTTTTTTCCAATCCTCGAAGCACTTCAAAAAATAATTTTTTAAAATATTGTTCAGCTCCTCCTCCTACGCAGTCCTTACCTCGTCAATCGTAGCCTAGCGTCATCTTTTCATGGTCCTCTTCAATTTCGGGAACAAGAAAAAGTCACTGGGGGGCAGATCTGGGGAATATGGGGGCTACATTATCACTAGTGTGTTGTTTTTGGCCAAAAATTTGCGCACAAGTAACGATGTGTGAGCATGTGCGTTTTCATGGTGCAAAAGCCAATTTTTGTTCTTCCACAAATCCGGGCGTTTGTGGCGGATTGCTTCGCGCCAATTGGGCATAACGTGTACATAATATTCCCTATTTACCGTTCTACATTATGGTAAGAACTCATGAAGCACCATGCCCATGCAATTAAAGAAAACTGTAAGCAAAACTTTCACATTCAACCGAACTTTGCACGCTATTTTCGGTCTTGGCTCATGCTGCAGATTCCATTGGGATGATTCAGCTTCAGTTTCCACGACATAACAATAAACCCATGATTTGTCACAAGTTATAACCCTCTGCAGCAAATTTCGGTTGTCACGGATAGAGCCTAAAACCTCATTAGCAATGTTAATGCGTTGCTGTTTTTGGTCGAAATTGAGCAATTTTGGTACGAATTTTGCGGCGACCCGTGTCATGCCCAAATCATTGGTAAAAATCAGATGGCACCAGCCAATCGATATGTTTAGGTCCTCAACACCTTCTCTAACGATGATTTGATCCGCCAATTCTATTTTCTTTACTTCATCAATATTTTCATCTGTCATTGACGTAATCGGGCGTCCGGCACACTCTTCGTCGTACACATCTTCTCGGACCTCTGAGAACATTTTGTACAAACGATAAACGTTGCTCCGGTCCAAGGTAGCTTCTCCGTATGCCACAGTCAACATTTTGATTGCGTCCGCGCACCTAATTTTGTTTTTCACACAAAGTTTGATACAGATTCTTTCATACATTTTATGGAACAGGCATTAATTGAAGACAAGCCAAAACACGTCCAAGCAGCACAGCTGTCTATAATTAACTGAACATTCAAAATGGCCGAACTTCTTCGCATAAGTGAGAGACATAAGTACCAGCATAACGCTGCAAAAAATCGAAAATCAAATATACGTAACCCGCGAAAATTCAAAATTCGCGATACTTTTTGCGCCGTCGAGCTTAGTACTGGGTGAACCCTACCATCACCTGGCAAACCGACCGTCGGGTTGATTACTGTATTTATGGTTTATGGTTTTTATTCTATTGGTAGTTAAAATTTCGTTTATCTTGAACTCAAATATATTTCACCCGTAGAGTATTTAGAATGAGGCATAAAGTTTAATTTATTTTTATTATATATTTCTCATTTTACTCTGGCTTTTTAAAATATTGGTTAGAATGCATTAATTTTTTAAACCGAATATTTGAATGTACTAAGAACATTGTTTGTAGAAAAATCAGAGTTTTCCTTGTAAGTTAGAGTACACGTAAACGACTTCGAACTTAGCTACGCCAGCCTCTTTTTTGGACCCATATGTTTATTTTAGCTTTTAATATGGTTAAATACTCTGAAAGCCAGAGAAAGACCGAGGGTGAATACACACCAGGTTAAATTGATCCGAAGATGACCCTACTGCAGTTGAAAAATTTTATTGTGATCCCTTATCGTGCGTGGAAAAAATGGCATTTTGATTCTTTCGATTCTACACTTGATCTCTCTCATTTTGTTGACATAATCTCTCCTACCGAAGTACAATGAGGTCAATAATACATTTTCATCATCATATAAGGATATATTTTTTCAATATATGCAAGATATTTAATTTGCATTTTAAACTTCGCTCCGTGAGTGATTCCAAGTCTAGCTTCTCTAATATTTTGGATACACTACTAATTTAATCATAACAACGTTTTACAAATCCAGCTCCTCTACGCTGCACGCGATCCAATTTGGCAATTATTCCAACTTTTGAGGATCCCATGTACTTGCAGCATATTCTAAATGAAGCCTAACCAGCGAAAGATAAAATTTCTCTTTGACCTTTTCATCACATTTACCCAGTACTCTTCTAATGAATATTTATTAATAATTTCTCGTGCACTAGTCCACATATTACCCTTAAGTGTTTCACATGGGAGAGGCCGTGAGTGAGTTTAACGCCTAAGTGTTTAATGAAGGGAATTGCTCTCTTTCAAAAACTCATCTGTTTTTAAAACCATTCCTCATCAATGTTTATAAATCTGTATTTTGCTTCAAATTTAAAGAAGTAGGATGAGAAAATTGACAATCCTTTTCATGTAGATGAAGGGTAATTGGTGCGATATATTAATGAATATCTGGGCAATTTCATAAAGATATCCAAACATATTGGTGCTAAACTCTCGGCCATGTAGACTCCAAAACAACTGTTTTTTGTAGTGACTTTATTTTCTACTTTTGTGATCCCCTTTTTATTCTGCTTAATTACCAGTAAGATACGGAAAGGTTATGAAATGAAGGAGGAACTCTGTTGGTGATTTCACTTTTCATAAATAGCCCATTATCTGAAATCCTCTAATTATAATCACCTTCCTCTACGTTTTCTGTTGACTAGGTGACAATGTTGGAAGTTCCTTTATCACATTTTTATACCGTTGAATGTGCACTTAAAACAAAACCTTAATGGTGATAATCATAAATGTATTTTAATCATGAAAGAAAGATGGGGTCTTCTATTTTGAGATCATTTGCAAAATCCTCACGCCAAATTTGAGGATTTAGATTTTCATTGGCATATTTCCTTCACACATCACATTAATATGTATATTCGGACGTATCATACCTGAACCAGATTATCTAACCTGATTTGATTGGTGTCATAGGACTACATTGCTTAATCGAGGACCACCTATTCGATAATGAAATATTTTTTCCAACATACCATTACACATTTGATTTCCTCGGGTTTTAATAGTGTTTATTGAGGCTTCAAAGTAATTATTGAATTACGTACAATTTATCAGTGTTTTCATGGGGAATATAATACCATTACAATGAATTACAAAACCAAAAACGTGTATATATCTTTTGTTATTGACATTTACAGCATACACGTCAATATATACATCGTGAAACGATACCTCAAAAAACAAAACTACTCGAAAAAACACGAAAAAAAATTAAAACCCGAGTATGGGATAAACGAGGGTTGTCAAGAAATTAACCTATGTTTCCACCTAGTGTGGTGGTGAGTAGGGCTTGAGCCTCAATCTTGACGTCTAAATGTCCCTACACTCAGTACGCATCCTGCTGTGAAAAGTTCAGACTGTAGTTTTCAAACTTTGCTCACTGAAAACTGTCAAAAAGTCCGCTGCAATAGAAAATCCCACGATTTATCAGGAGAAGCTGCCCAGAAAGTAATTTACGTGTGAAAATAAAATATTATCCTAGTGACAAGGAAAGGTATTGTTTGTAAGTTCTTGTAAGTATTTGTTCGTACATTCGAAAGACAAATTTTAAAATTCTTTATAGTCGCCATTCAAACAGAAGCATTTAACGTAAAATACACAAGTTTTTCAATTCCGTCTCTGAAGAAATCTGCCGTCCTGCATTTTAAACACTTGTTTACACCAGAATGCAATTCTGCGTCACTGTCAAAGCCGTGTGTTGCAAGAGCCGTGTTTAGCCTGAGATTCGTAATTGTATATCGTCGATTTTTTCGTTGATTTTCACGGTCATTTCATCTGCCATAAAGCCAGGCCGACCACTAACTAGGATAAATAACCCCAAAGGCAATTTCGATTATTACACACCGGACGGATTATTTTCGAATGAGATAATTGACATTGAAAATGCAAAAGAATTCCAGATATTTTCGACAAACTAGAGAAAATGTAATGTTGTTAGGCCTCGAGTAGAAATAAAAATACTAACTCAACCCGAAATGTAATTTCTGAATTTATTTTGAAATTAGAAGACATTACTAAGGCCACAGTAATAGCATTCACTTATGACAGTATAGAATTGTACGGAAAGTCTGGTAATTTGATGTAATTTTCTTAAAACTCACGGAGTTATAGTAATCAATTAAAAAAACTCAACAGTATATTCTGTGCAAGTGAGCATTTATTAAATTAAAAAAGAGGGATGTATTTTCAAATTAACAACTCTTAACCATGTATTCCCTGGGACTTTAAAATCCCGCCAGTAAATAAAAAATAAAACAAAATAAGCAAC
>NW_027286874.1:54313568-54458568 GCF_022747635.1 Hetaerina americana | reverse complement strand
AGATAGATAGATAGATAGATAGATAGATAGATAGATAGATAGATAGATAGATAGATAGATAGATAGATAGATAGATAGATAGATAGATAGATAGATAGATAGATAGATAGATAGATAGATAGATAGATAGATAGATAGATAGATAGATAGATAGATAGATAGATAGATAGATAGATAGATAGATAGATAGATAGATAGATAGATAGATAGATAGATAGATAGATAGATAGATAGATAGATAGATAGATAGATAGATAGATAGATAGATAGATAGATAGATAGATAGATAGATAGATAGATAGATAGATAGATAGATAGATAGATAGATAGATAGATAGATAGATAGATAGATAGATAGATAGATAGATAGATAGATAGATAGATAGATAGATAGATAGATAGATAGATAGATAGATAGATAGATAGATAGATAGATAGATAGATAGATAGATAGATAGATAGATAGATAGATAGATAGATAGATAGATAGATAGATAGATAGATAGATAGATAGATAGATAGATAGATAGATAGATAGATAGATAGATAGATAGATAGATAGATAGATAGATAGATAGATAGATAGATAGATAGATAGATAGATAGATAGATAGATAGATAGATAGATAGATAGATAGATAGATAGATAGATAGATAGATAGATAGATAGATAGATAGATAGTGGTCTTTATTTGGGCGAAATTGAGACCAAATGGTCCCTTCTTCCATTTAACCCATCGTCATATACATATTATATTAGCCATTAAACTTATAAATACAGTCATATGTACACATAAATACATATAGACAGACATCAATACACACACTACATACCTATATTCATACACATACCTACACATATACATACATATCCACACACACATACACACATAAACATACATACATGCATTCATACACATACATAAATACAAACATAAGTACGCACATACACACCCATACATACATACATATACATATACATATATAAATTAAGAATACACCTACATATACTCAAATTAAATGACAGTGAAGTCAACAGTACAATAAAATGAGGAAAGTCTGAGCAAAGAATGAGGTTTGTGGGAAAAGCTAGGGAGAGCGTGGCATTGCTCAACTAGTAAAAACCCACGCAGGAAAAACACCCACGAAGAGAAGGGGGGTGTGAAAAACCTGCGAAAACCCTATTAATTAGAGGAAAGATACATGTACATTGTAACAATCATTTTTACAGAGTATACATATTATTAAGTTACTGAAATTGAAATGGAGAAATTAAATACATTGACAACACATGCGGAGTAATGAGAAGCGTGATGTTTCTAAAAATAATTACGCAAACTCCTACCGCTTGAGATGACAAAACAAAAAGCAGGGTAAAAAACAAAGTAGACACAGTGATCTGTATAACAGCTGAGTGGAATGACGGAGGGATACTGGTTAAGTTAAGTACCTGAGGAAAATGAACTTGTGAAGTGCTCTTCTAAATGTTGTTGTTGATGAAGAGTTTTTTATGTCATCTGGGAGAGAGTTCCACAGACGGCATGCTGTAACATGAAAAGATTTGTGATAGATTTCCGTGCGATGGTGTGGGACAAGAAGTTTGTTATTACCCCTGGTATTTCTGTTGTGGATTGAGTTGATGAAGAGGAAGTTTTTGTATAGATAATTAGGGGTGTGCTTTGAAAGTATTCCGTAGAGAAGTGAAAGAATATGTAAATGCCTGCGGCCTTCTAGCTTTAACCAGGATATTTTATTAAATGAGTCGGAAATATGATCGTACTTCCTAAGATCACATATGAACCGCACACAGGAATTATGGGTCTTCTGGAGTTTGGTTTTTAGTTCGCCTGAAAGGTCTTGGTATACTACATCACAGTAATCAAAGTGGGGTATGAGAAGAGTGGACACAAGAAGCATCTTTAAGGAGGGGGGAGCAATGTGCTTTAACCTTTTCAGTGAATGCAGGGATGAGTTAATTTTTCTGCAGATAGCAATTGCATGATCAGTCCAAGATAATGTTTCATTTATGGTTAAGCCTAAATTATTTACTGTCCTTAGGTATGGTATGATAGATCCTTGCAATTTTAGTGGTGGTAGTTTATCAATACTTATTTTAGAATGTATTTTATGGTATCCAATTATGATGGACTGACTTTTGATTGGGTTTATTTTCAATAAATTTTTTATTCCCCATAGTGACAAAGCAGCCAGATCTGCATTAATTTCGTTTATAATTGTAGGTAGGTCTTGAAGGCGGGAATGGTGATATATTTGTAAATCATCGGCATAAAGGTGATGATTGCAATTTAAAATGCATTTACTAATATCGTTTATATACAGGGAAAAAAGCAAAGGTCCAAGAATGGATCCTTGTGGAACACCCCTGTGTATTTGAAGCCAGTTAGAGGATGAATTAGGTGTAGTGACACTTTGGAATCGGTTACTTAGGTATGAGCGAATCCACAGTAAAGACGAGGAAGAAAAATTCAGGTTTTGAAGTTTTGCTAAGAGAATATCTTTGTCAATAGAGTCGAAGGCTTTGGTAAAGTCTAGGAGAGTCATTATTGTCACCTCTTTGCGATCCATGGATAGTCGGATGTCATCTGTTATTTTAAGGAGAGCGGTAGCTGTGCTGTGAGAGGACCGAAAGCCAGATTGTAGAGGATCAAGTAAGTTATTTTCATTCAGAAACTTTGAAATTTGTTCGTGAATGAGTCTCTCGAATGCTTTTGATAAAGGAGGCAAGATGCTGATTGGTCTGTATTCAGCAATGTTAGTGGGTGTGGATTTTTTGGGGATGGGACGGACGAGGGCACGTTTCCAGAGGGAGGGATATGTTTCAGTTAAAATAGACCAATTAAAGATATGAGTTAAAACAGGAAGTACAATGGGAAGTAACTTTTGTATGAGAATAGCTGAAATTCCGTCAGCTCCATCTGAGGAGGACTTGATTTTTTTGAGGGCCTGGAGGACTTCCATTTGTGTGACGGGAGAAATGTTGAATGAGCTTCTAGCAGAAACTGGAGTTGGTTCAGAATTTTGCAAACTGTATATGTATTCATTTTTTGCATTAAAGTCGATTTCCGTCGGTGGGGTTGTGAATAAACGGTTTAGGTCGTCTGGAGAAATGTCAGCAGGTAGGGAGTGTTGATTTTTAGTTTTTCCAACACCAAGGTACTTCAAGCTTTTCCAAATATGTGACGGGGGCTCTTTAGATATTTGGAAGGCATATCTGATTTTGGAATTTCTAATGACTTGTTTAGTTTTGTTACGCAGTTTTTTGTAGATATTGAATACATTTTCGTTTTTATGTTTTTAAACAGGCTATAGTCTGCGTCACGCCTACGCATCAAGTATTTTGTTTCATCTGTTATCCAAGGGGAGCGTGGTTTGGACAGTCGGATTTTTCTAAACGGTGCATGTTTGTCTCCTAGATCATTTAAGAACGTATTAAATAGTTCTACTTTTTTATCTATGTCGTTGATGAATTCTATAGACTGCCATGGAATGGTAGCCGCATCGGATACCAGGTATTTGTCATCTATGGACTTGAAATCGCGAGTAAGAATGAATTTCTGCTTAAATTTAGGACATCTAACTGAGTATGTTAAAAATAACACATCATGCATGGATATTCCTGGGGCAGAAAGTTGCCCATATGTTGTGATTTTGTCAGGGTTGGAAGCCAAGTGGCTGATGAAGATGTATGATGGGTAGGTTCTAGGGGAAGTATACTAAGACCGAGGGATGACATAGAGTTAGTAATTGTTTTAGAGTCATGAGTTGAGGAAAGAAAGTTGGCATTGAAGTCACCAGTAATAATAACATGGTCATAGTTCGGAATGAGGGAAGATAATGCTTCTTCCAAGTCGGAAAAATAACCTATCTTGGGTGGGCGGTAAACTATGCCTAAAAGAATTTTTTGTAGGTTGAAGGTTATCTCTAAGAATGCAAACTCGGGTCTTTTGCAGTAAACGGAAGAACTTTTTGATATAATTTTGAATGAGAGATCTTTTCTCACGTAGACACCTACGCCTCCACCACCCTTGCCGATACGATCATGTCGATAGAAGTTGTAGCCAGGAATGTCGATGGATGAGGTAGGCATATGAGGCTTAAGCCAAGTCTCAGCGATGGAAATTGCATGAACGTCGTTGTCAGGTAGAAGTTGACACAATTCGTCAAGGTGCGCAGAGAGACTTTGGGCGTTGAGGTAAATTATTTGAAAAGAACGAGGGTGAGATCTAAAAATGCTGCATAAGGTTAATTGTGATATACATAATCCAAACTCATTCCGCTGATATAGTAATAGGCACAGAGAGTTGGCTGTGCAATGACATAAATGACCAAGAAATTTTCCCAATAGATTTCAAAGTTTACCGACACGATAGAGATACAAGACCCGGAGGAGGTGTTTTCGTGGCAGTTAAAAGTCATTTTGAAAGCAGGCAAGTTTCATTTGAGAATAATAACATAGAAAGTGTTTGGTGCACCTTAATACGGACCAATCAACCCAACATAAATTTATGCTCTTTCTACAGACCTCCAGACTCAGATTTGAAAACACTTCACACCCTCAACGATCAAATTTACAATTTTACACGTAAATATAATAACAGCATAAACATAATTGGTGGCGACTTTAATCTCCCTGGTATAGATTGGGACAACAATATCGTTAAATCTGGGACCCGCGATCGCGAATCTTGCAATTCCATGATAAAATTGGTTCAAAGAAACTCCCTCCATCAAGCAGTACGCATGCCCACCCGTGGAAAGAACATATTGGATCTATTTCTAACAAACACGCCTGAACGTATTATTAGTGTATCAACTGATGAGGGCTTGAGTGACCATAAAGCAATTAATGTCCACTTGGACATAGAAATTAAAAAGATCATTAAACCAAAAAGAAAAATTTATAATTACCATAAAGCAGACTTTGAATCCTTTGCCAATCAATTAAACTCTTCACTACCCGAGTTCAAAACCCGCTTAAGTCATGTCAACGTGGAAGAAACTTGGACAGAATTTGTCAATATCATGCAAAAAGGAATCGTAGATTTCATACCTATAAAATACGTTAAAGCAAATCGCGACCCCAGGTGGTACAATAAAGACGTTAGAAACGCCCTTCGAAAGCAGAGAATGCTACACTCTAGGGTAAAGAGGGCAGGCGTGAACACATCATCCCCTGAGAATAAACAATTATGGGACACATATAGATCCTCCAAAATTGAAACCAAAACACAATTACGTAGCGCTTTACTGGACTTTAAACGCAAAGTACTTTGCGAGCACTTGGACACTGACCCCAAAGCTTTCTGGTCATATGTTAGGGAAGTAAATGGGAGTAAACAAACCGTGGCTTGCTTAAGGGATTGTAGCAATATAATTCATACAGACAGTGAGGGTAAAGCTAACATCTTAAATTCATTCTTCCAAAGCGTTTTCTCGAATGATGTTGCCACCGCATATCTCCAAGAAACAATACATACTCCACCCATGGAAAAAATAACAGTGGACCAACAAGGAATTCTAAAATTGCTTAACGAGATTAAACTCAACAAATCCCCGGGTCCCGAAAATATACCAGCTAGGGTGATAAAACATTTAGCTCCAAACATTGCCCCGTACCTTGAATTTATATTTAACAAATCCCTCACAGAGTGCAAAGTACCTAAGATTTGGAAAACCGCGCAAATAACGCCTATTTTTAAAGGTGGTGACAGGGAGGATCCCAGTAATTACAGACCTATATCTCTCACTTCTATCTGTTGCAAAATCTTAGAGCACATAATTGTCAGTTCAATAATGAGACACCTTGACAATATTAACTTTTTAAGTGACAAACAACACGGATTCAGGAAAACTCGCTCCTGCGAAACCCAATTAGGATTATTTACACATGATTTACTTTTATCGGGTGAGAGAGGTAGGCAAGTCGATGCCATCTTCTTAGATTTTCAAAAGGCATTTGATAAGGTCCCACATGGTAAACTCATTCATAAATTAAAGGTCGCGGGTATAAATAAGGGCGCCATAAGTTGGGTTAAAGATTTTCTTTCGGAGCGGGAACAGAGGGTAGTCCTTGATGGCGCTAGTTCCGACAGCGTTCGAGTCACGTCGGGGGTACCTCAGGGAAGTGTGATCGAGCCGTTGCTTTTCTTGATTTTTGTTAACGATTTGAACCGCGAAGTGAAAAGTAAAATTAGGATGTTCGCGGATGACACGGTGATCTATCGGGAGATATCTGGGGATGAGGATCGTTTTATTCTAGAGCAGGATTTAGATTGCATTACTAAATGGTGTTCTAACTGGGGATTGACTCTAAATTATAATAAATGTTCAGTGGTAAATTTCTTTAAAAGATCAACGGGATTTGCTTACAAATTAGCTGGAGGTGACCTAGCAGTAGTTGATACGGTGAAATACCTAGGTGTCACATTCACAAAAGACTTAACTTGGGGGACTCACATACGTAAAGTCTGCGGTCAAGCATATAAAAAATTGGGATTCATTAGACGCATTGTCGGCAAAAGTGACTCGAAGGTCAAGGAACGTTGTTACCACGCTCTTGTAAGGCCTCATTTAGAATACGCATGCAGCGTGTGGGATCCGAGTGAAAAAGGTCTCATTCGGGAAATTGAGAAGGTTCAACGCCGGGCAGCCCGTTTTGTAAAAAATTCCTACGATAAAACGCAAAGCGTCACCGAAATGCTCATGGATTTGGGGTGGGAATCATTGGCTGAGAGACGATTCAATGCAAGATTGAAATTATTAAATAAATTTAGATCCGCATGTTTCAGCACCGAGGTCTCGCAAATTATTCGTACTCCTACATACATTAGTCGCTTGGATCATGCATAGTAGCTCGAATGTCCGTCGTGTAATGGTCCCATTGAGGGAGAGGGCGCGCCGCGTAGGCGCCGATCAACGGGTGACCGCCTGGTGTATACCAGGCGGAGGAGTCCCTCAGGTGACGAAGGCGATCGAGGCGGCGGTCAAAGGCACGAAGTGCTCTAGGCTGCAGGTCGTGGCCCATGTGGGCACCAACGACGTCACGGACCGTGGATCCGAGGAGGTCCTCCGTTCCCTTAGGGAACTGAGCTCCGAGGTGAAGCGCGTCCAGGGCGTCGAGGGGGTTCGGCTGGGACTAACGGTCTGCAGCATCGTTCCGAGGGAGGATCGCGGGTCTCTGGTTTGGAGCCGAGTGGAAGGCATAAACCAGAGACTATCGAGATTCTGCTCGGACATAGGAGCCTCCTTCGTCGACCTCAGACCAACCCTCCGATCTTGCAGGACTCCCCTTAACCGATCTGGGGTCCATTACACGGCGGAAGCGGCGAGTAAGGTAGCGGATAGGATACTCGACCACTGTAGGCCTTTTTTAGGATAGAGAGCAGGTCACTTAGTGGGTCAATAACATCTGGGGATAGCGCGTATAATATTATTAATAAAAATATAAAAGTCATTGACAACACTGGCAATGATTTAGAAAGACATGTGACACGCACTTCCCCACAAAGGCGTCCTAAATTACAGTCAGACACTAATAAGGACGTTATTCAACATCAAAATAATTTAACTATACTTGTTATAAATTGCAGAAGCCTCAAGAACAAATCAGCGGATCTAGAACACATAATCCAAACTCATTCCGCTGATATAGTAATAGGCACAGAGAGTTGGCTGTGCAATGACATAAATGACCAAGAAATTTTCCCAATAGATTTCAAAGTTTACCGACACGATAGAGATACAAGACCCGGAGGAGGGGTTTTCGTGGCAGTTAAAAGTCATTTTGAAAGCAGGCAAGTTTCATTTGAAAATAATAACATAGAAAGTGTTTGGTGCACCTTACTACGGACCAATCAACCCAACATAAATTTATGCTCTTTCTACAGACCTCCAGACTCAGATTTGAAAACACTTCACACCCTCAACGATCAAATTCACAAGTTTACACGTAAATATAATAACAGCATAAACATAATTGGTGGCGACTTTAACCTCCCTGGTATAGATTGGGACAGCAATATCGTTAAATCTGGGACCCGCGATCGCGAATCTTGCAATTCCATGATAAAATTGGTTCAAAGAAACTCCCTCCATCAAGCAGTACGCATGCCCACCCGTGGAAAAAACATATTGGATCTATTTCTTACAAACACGCCGGAACGTATTATTAGTGTATCAACTGATGAGGGCTTGAGTGACCATAAAGCAATTAATGTCCATTTGGACATAGCAATAAAAAAGATTGTTAAACCAAAAAGAAAAATTTATAATTACCATAAAGCAGACTTTGAATCTTTTGCCAATCAATTAAACTCTTCACTACCCGAGTTCAAAACCCGCTTAAGTCATGCCAACGTGGAAGAAACTTGGACAGAATTTGTCAATATCATGCAAAAAGGAATCGTAGATTTCATACCTATAAAATACGTTAAAGCAAATCGCGACCCCAGGTGGTACAATAAAGACGTTAGAAAAGCCCTTCGAAAGCAGAGAATGCTACACTCTAGGGTAAAGAGGGCAGGCGTGAACACATCATCTCCTGAGAATACACAATTATGGGACACATATAGATCCTCTAAAATTGAAACCAAAAAACAATTACGTAGCGCCTTACTGGAATTTAAACGCAAAGTACTTTGCGAGCACTTGGACACTGACCCCAAAGCTTTCTGGTCATATGTTAGGGAAGTAAATGGGAGTAAACAAACCGTGGCTTGCTTAAGGGATTGTAGCAATGTAATTCATACAGACAGCGAGGTTAAAGCTAACATCTTAAATTCATTCTTCCAAAGCGTTTTCTCGAATGATGTTGCCACCGCATATCTCCAAGAAACAATACATACTCCACCCATGGAAAAAATAACAGTGGACCAACAAGGAATTCTAAAATTACTTAATGAGATTAAACCCAACAAATCCCCGGGTCCCGAAAATATACCAGCTAGGGTGATAAAACATTTAGCTCCAAACATTGCCCCGTACCTTGAATTTATATTTAACAAATCCCTCACAGAGTGCAAAGTACCTAAGATTTGGAAAACCGCGCAAATAACGCCTATTTTTAAAAGTGGTGACAGGGAGGATCCCAGTAATTACAGACCTATATCTCTCACTTCTATCTGTTGTAAAATATTAGAGCACATAATTGTCAGTTCAATAATGAGACACCTTGACAACATTAACTTTTTAAGTGACAATCAACACGGATTCAGGAAAACCCGCTCCTGCGAAACCCAATTAGGATTATTTACACATGATTTACTTGTATCTGGTGAGAGAGGTAGGCAAGTGGATGCCATCTTCTTAGATTTTCAAAAGGCATTTGATAAGGTCCCACATGGTAAACTCATTCATAAATTAAAGGTCGCGGGTATAAACAAGGGCGCTATAAGTTGGGTTAAAGATTTTCTTTCAGAGCGGGAACAGAGGGTAGTCCTTGATGGCGCTAGTTCCGACAGCGTTCGAGTCACGTCGGGGGTACCTCAGGGAAGTGTGATCGGGCCGTTACTTTTCTTGATTTTTGTTAACGATTTGAACCGCGAAGTGAAAAGTAACATTAGGATGTTTGCGGATGACACGGTGATCTATCGGGAGATATCTGGGGATGAGGATCGTTTTATTCTAGCGCAGGATTTAGATTGCATTACTAAATGGTGTTCTAACTGGGGATTGACTCTAAATTATAATAAATGTTCAGTGGTAAATTTCTTTAAAAGATCAACGGGATTTGCTTACAAATTAGCTGGAGGTGACCTAGCAGTAGTTGATACGGTAAAATACCTAGGTGTCACATTCACTAAAGACTTAACTTGGGGGACTCACATACGTAAAGTCTGCGGTCAAGCAAATAAAAAATTGGGATTCATTAGACGCATTGTCGGCAAAAGTGACTCAAAGGTCAAGGAACGTTGTTACCACGCTCTTGTAAGGCCTCATTTAGAATACGCATGCAGCGTGTGGGACCCGAGTGAAAAAGGTCTCATTCGGGAAATTGAGAAGGTTCAACGCCGGGCAGCCCGTTTTGTAAAAAATTCCTACGATAAAACGCAAAGCGTTACCGAAATGCTCATGGATTTGGGGTGGGAATCATTAGAAGAGAGACGATTCAATGCAAGACTGAAATTATTAAATAAATTCAGATCCGCATGTTTCAGCACCGAGGTCTCGCAGATTATTCGTACTCCTACATACATTGGTCGCTCGGATCATGCATATAAAATTCGGGAAATAGATGCCAGGACTAGCCGACTCAAGGACTCCTTCTTCCCACGGACAATACGGGATAGCAACTGTAGGATTATAGATAGTAAAAATTCCACTTGCCACCCTCAGTGTCTAAAAAATAATTAGTTCTACTTAAATGCATGCTCCTCCACTAACCTTATGTGTTTTGTTATAATAACCCATTCTTTCCGCATGATATCATTCGTGTTCTGTTCATCTGTTTTTAAGTTTCCCTTTCAGTCCCTCTTCCCTCCCGGCGGGGGGAAATTCCTGCTACCTGCAACGTTGGGTCGAATTCCCTTCCTTTTACTGTCTCTTTGGGGGGTTGAGTGTTTTGTGGTGCATTTTCATGTGGTAGTGATGTTTCACATTCTTGCTTGTTGTGTCCTGGCTTGCGTGTTTTAGGATGGCTTTCGTGCTGTATCCTGGGGTGCAGTTTTTTGTTGTTTTGCGGTGTATGTGTTTGCATGAGTATTGGATGGAGGGAGTTTTGCATGAGTGTGTGCGCTGCTGGGGTGTAATTTTCCGTGTTGTTTTTTGCATGTGGTATTTTTCGTTTTTACGGTTGGTGACCTAACACCCCCCGCCACACGCCCTTGCGGCGGCTTGCGGGGTATTATGTAGATGTAGATGTAGATGCATATAAAATTCGGGAAATAGATGCCAGAACTAGCCGACTCAAGGACTCCTTCTTCCCACGGACAATACAGGATAGCAACTGCAGGGTTATAGATAGCAAAAATTCCACTTGCCACCCTCAGCGTCTAAAAAATAATTAGTTGTATTTAAATGCATGCTCTTCCACTAACCTTATGTGTTTTGCTATAATAACCCATTCTTTCCGAATGACCTCATTCATGTTCTGTTCATCTGTTTTTAAGTTTCCCTTTCAATCCCTCGTCCCTCTCCGCGGGGGCAAATTCCTGCTACCTGCAACGTTGGGTCGCATTCCCTGCCAATTAGAGACTCTTTGGGGGTAGAGTGTTTCGTGGTGCATTTTCATGTGGTAGTGATGTTTCAATTTCTTGCTTGTTGTGTCCTGGCTTCCGTGTTGTAGAATGTCTTTCGTGCTGCATCATGGGGTGCAGTTTTTTAGTTGTTTTGCGGTATATGTGTTTGCATGAGTATTGGATGAAGGGATTTTTGCATGAGTGTGTGCGCTGCTGTGGGTGTAATTTTCCGTGTTGTTTTTTTTGCATGTGGTATTTTTCTTTTTTACGGTTGGTGACCTAACACCCCCCGCCACACGCCCTTGCGGCGGCTTGCGGGGTATTATGTAGATGTAGATAGATGTAGATGTAGAATTGATTGTTAAAGAATTTACTTGGAGCCACGTATCGTTCACGTAGATCAATGGTTGCAGAGGAAAGTCTTCGAGACGTATTTTTACCTTCAAGTTGGAAAGAGACGAATTCCGGTGCCAGAGGATTTAGGGATCTGTGGTGGCTTTTAGGGAAGAATTCTGGTGCAAAAGGGTCTAAGGGCGAAAAGGTTTGGGAAAATCCGAACCGGCATTTTGTGGGTAGCTGGGTAAAATGTAATGACACAAGGTCATTATCGGGGAATTCAGTCGTGTATGAGGGACAAGGATTAGCGATGTTACCTGTGGGGGTCAAGGTATTTTGAGTGGAAAGGAGTGGGAGAGCATCCTGCGGTGATGGTGTTACTGGCGGGGTATGGCCGAGGGTGTCCTGCCGTGGGGGTAAGGTAGTGGGTATGCGATAATGAGTTTGGGAATTTGGGAAGGCGTAATGGCTTACGGGTGACGACTGGGAAGTTATGTTTTTAGGAACCTGAGAGCCAAAAGAGGGGTTCATCATACTTCTTAGATAAATACTGGAAATAGCGAAGCTATCTAGATTAACACAAGCAGAAGCATAAGAGGAAAGAATTAAAAATATTAAAGATCTAAGTATTTACAAGATTAAAAGCATTATGTGTAGAGAGAGTAAGACCAGAGAAACTTTTAAGACCCAAATTCGAACTGCACAATCCTATTTAAATATAAAAAGGAGCTACTTTCCTTGCCATAGCAGGTTTGTGAAAAAAGTGGCGGGAAAAGTTTCGGGCAAAATAAATTTATTTCATACCTAGCTACAATGCCTCAAAGTTCTTCAAAGTGCATCCCTTGAGCGTCGACACACTTTTGCCAGAGGCTTTTCTACGACTCGTAGGCTCCCTGGTAGGCGGATTGCGAAAGGTCCTTAAGGGTACGCGTGCAATCTTCTTTAACGGTACTAAGGGTCACATGGTGGTTTCCTTAAAACGGAGGATTTTACTTTTGGATATAGGAAATAGACTGTTGGTGCCAAGTCTGTCAGATGTATGGCGTGAAATAAATGGGGAATAGAAATGTATGGCTTGTTATTGCAGTTAATCGATTTCACGTGTTTTAAAAAGTTGCGGATGGTTATTCACAATTTTTAAAAATCATCTTATTATCTGATCAGGGAACTGCATCATATGCTCAAATTCTAATCTTATTTACGTGAATATCCATACACTTATTTATTTGCGACTATGCGGGATCTTTTCCATTGATTTTCTGCGGAAGGGCCTTAAGCACTCGGCAAGAAATTAATGATCGCTGGTGTTCTACGAGGAGGAGTTTCTATTCTTCTCCGAAGCGAAGTCGTTTTCTACACCAATCAATTCATTTCATCCGCTTTAGCGATTTAGTTCCTTCCAGGAATCAGTTCGTCCGTCTGTTTGAAGCAGCCTCTCTCCGCTGGGACAATTTCCATTCACGTCCACTTCCTCGGAACCGTAATCCACCGTAGGGACTGAATAAGCCGACGAATATATAGTATTTAACCGGAGTGTTCTCTCTCCTGAACTCTTCCCTCTTTGTTCACAAGGCAACCTTTTTTTCCGCTCTCTCCTCCTCAATCTACTTTCCTCAGGTGATTACGTCACGCGAAGAAGGCCGGGTGATCTCTCACACCCTCGCCTTACCAAACAAAATCTCTGCCGGCCTTAAATACGAGTAGGTCTCTCCTTTGTCCCTACTGGGAAAGAGCAAAGATTTTATGTGAGTGGCGAATTATATTCCAGGAAAACCAAACAACAACACCGCCGCGGAAAATGGGCGGAAGAGAAAAAAAACAACCTTCCCTTTTGGCAAACATATTCATGGAAAAAAAAGAGAGCACGCAGTTTCCAAAGCCACCGACCCTCTGAGGTCCAGGATTTGGATTTCGGCAGTTTTCGTTGTTTAGCAATTTTGTTACTTGTTTCCTTTATCTCATTGACATCCCTCGGATTTCCTCCGAGGAACAATGGGATGAGGTGAAATTGATAATAATTTTCTACGGAAATTTTAATTTTTCTTCAAAATGATTAATTATAAAACTGTTCACTTGAGTTTATTTTCATTTTTTAATTTTTGAAATTGATTATTTCTCAATTACGAAATTTAGGAATTAAACAGAATTCCAGATGTGAGGTCACACAAAGAACTAAGTGCGTAAAAGACTGTGAGCTGCGTTTTTCTTGATATGAATACCTTATTATAAAAGATGCATACCTGCATTGATGTATTTGTTGATTAAAAATGAGTGATATGCAATAAGTTTGCAACGGTCAACGAGATATTAGTTCCGCAGTATTGTGAAACATTGTCATGATCTATCTTAACCAGTTTTTCCCAAGTGATGTTGAACTTGGGGAACTCGTAAAGGTGCCCTTTTCACGCTGAATTCAAGTGAAAATGGTATAATACATTTGATATTTTTATGTTTAGGTGTCCATTTTAAGTATTACGTTTACTTTCTTTGGAAGGATCTCATAAAATGCGCGCATTAGTTGTCACCATATATCTCACTTGATTGGATAGTTAACGAACTCCGCAAGAAACAATCTCATGTGCATGAGGACTATAGTTACTTCACTTGTAAGTTATCTCTATTAACAATTGCGTAACTCCGCTAATTGGTTCTGTGTTACCAAGTTCACCTTGAATCATTCTATTTCATCTGAATGGGCTATTTAGCATATGAAGATGAAATATGTAATCAGATGTATTTAAGTGGAATGGCGTGGCGTTGCGTGGAATAAGTCATTAAATTTCGAATGAAATAACCTCTAAAAATCCATCAAAAATTTAGGAAATTCATTTTACAATTTTGCTGAATTCAGTTTTCAACGTATTTTAAATTCGGTGTAAATTTTATATCAATGGCTAAATAATAAGTTAAATATAATAAAACCTTTGCGGAAAGATGTTTTGAGGCATCCAATATTTCATAATATTCCGTTTTCCACTCTGAATAAGTCATAAATAAACGGCGTGTACGAATCTCGTAGTCTTGTGTCAGCCCATTTTCGAAGTATGCTTTTGGACACCTCTACTTCAGTCCAAGCTGCGCCTGATTTTTCGGTGATAAGTTCTTCGTGGGAAATAGCAGGCAGCTCAGGGAAAGGATCTACGCCGATTAGTGTTATCCGCACCATCTAGGATCAAGAAAAAAGCAAGGTTTACCATTACTTGTCAAACCAAAGAACGAATTAATTGCCTAAATGTGTTTTTTCATTTATTAATTACCAAATAGTCAGTATCAGATATTTTTGCAAATATTTTGTAGGATGGAATATTCTTAATTACGGCACATGAGTTATTTCACTTTATGTGATCAGCTGACACAAAAAAATAAAGTTCCTTATTTAAAATTGGAACGAAAGGATAAATTCTCGAGGAATGAGTCATATTTATTTTCAAAACTATTTTTAAAGTGATAGTAATTTACGCTCATTATTCTATATACATGTATAAAACATTATATTTCCATTTGCATTAGAGGCACCAACTACGTGAATATCACCGTCAAGGGTGCATACGTTTTGTACTTGCGGATGAAATTAATGCCTTATCAATTGTTTAACTGAAGTTAATATATGCAGAGAAACGTTGAATGTTTTCCCAATACGAGGTCCGTTTGTAAAAAATTCCTCAAAGTTTTTCTTCAAATTTCTCGGCTCTACCTGGGAACTCCCTCATGGATTGTCCTATTCTTCGAAATACTTCATCACTGAATTTGTGAACCGCTTTCAGAGCCGTCACTATCTGCAGGAATGACGACATCCTATTTCGAGCTCGGGCGTTAGCTCTGTTCACGTTTTTTCCTTCAGTCGCTTGAAAGCGTCGTCCTTCCGTTAAAACGAATTTCCATTGGGTGAGTAAGATAAGGTCTGCTAGAGTGCGAGAATGTCAAGACAGAACACTAAAAATAAGCTTCATTCTTCTGCTTTTTCTCCAAACGTCAAGCAATGATTGGAACACAAGTTTTCACGAATTAGCACTGCCTGAGCGTCCACAAAGGACTTTGAGGGCCATATGGAAGAAGGTTCAACATATTTGACTGGCTATATTCATAACCAATCCATAAAAGTTTAACGGCTCGTGTACTATTCACAGTAGACTTAGATGAACGGGACAACCTTTGTATTTTAGGACCTCCATTCCTAGGCCTGTATTACGGTACCTTTTCCAGTATACTATATAGCGGTAAATACACGTTTCCTCCATTGTCACAAAACGTAGGGGAAACCCTTTGATGGATATCCTCTGCCGTATTCCACCCCAAAAGAAAAACGAATCACATCTCAAATGGCAATGTTGTCCGTTTTCGACTGGCAAACAACGCATTGCTGTCTAACAAATTGCAAAGAAACGCGGAGCAATATAACATTTAACAATGAAAATGTAACTTCATGGTTACAAAACCCGTTGACTTTGACACGGTTTTTTTAGTGTGAAAATCATGTTACTTATCAAACTACCCTATATTTATATTCACAGACTATAACTGTATAACCATTTCAAAGTGTTCTCTTCTTTGGTTCACTTTTGAGATAGTTGTAACGTTATCGGTCATCAGGTTGGAGCTCGCTTTCTCATTCACGTGCACAGAGAAGAGAATACACAACGGATAGTAAAGATGTACATAGGTTACTTATTAAATTTGGATCAGCTTCTAATTTAGTATAAGATACCTGCTTGCTGAAATTCGTGAAGACAATGTTGAGGAGCTTACTCCCATGTGTTATTGTCAACATAAAGAATGACTGGTTGATGTGAGCACATTTCAAGGGACATCTATTTAGACTGCATGTGCTATCGTTTGTTTCCTGTTGAAATATTTTTAAATTTCTTATTGATCAATTGAAAATGACTTTGCATTAATTTGTGTTACTAAGTTAATACCCATTCCAACAAATATGAGTAATCTACGACGTCTATGTAGACTGCATGTGCTATCGTTTGTTTCCTGTTGAAATATTTTTAAATTTCTTATTGATCAATTGAAAATGACTTTGCATTAATTTGTGTTACTAAGTTAATACCCATTCCAACAAATATGAGTAATCTACGACGTCTATGTTTCACATTACGTTGATACCTGCTGATGTAATTGGTTCATTCTCGTTGGGAAGGGTAATGCCAAATAAATTGCGTAAAAGTTTTTACAGTGATTTTTAATTCCACGAGTAATATTTTATTTGACTGGTAAACAGTTGAAGGGTAATTAGATGAATATAACGTATGTTAAACTTCGCGGATCCGACTGCGCGATTCTCCAAGTCCATAACCAATCACCAACAGTTCTTATACTAAGAAGTATAACAGCTTAAAAGTGTCATCTATTTACTATAAACGAGTACTCATACTTGATATAAATCTTAATTAACCTTTTCAGAATATATTGGGTAATTGATTATGACGTTAACAGACTTAATGCACAAGTTGTGGATAATTTTGAATATATTTAAGGCGATTTGTATATTTAAAAATTTATCACGAAATTATTTATTATTCTATGTCAAAAGTATTCAAACAATGATTACTGAATCAAACGAATGAGTGTGTTTCATCGTAGGTTTTAGAGTGTATGACTCAGCTAAGTATTTGTGCTTTTAGTTTCCTGGTTACATTAATGGCACTCCATATTCCAAGGAACATTTAAATTCTCGACTATGAAACTCGGGTTTCTCGGCTTTCATTAATTAAATCCTTCAGAATGGGAGAACAGGCTGAGGTAGAAAAATATTGTTACCAATACATTTGGGGGTGTATGATAAAATTGAAAATATTTTGAAAATTTCTATTTGTTGCTACGTTTCGAAAGCATATGCGGAATAAATGAAATTAACAGCAGAAAAATATTTGTAAAATTTTGTAGCACTTCGGGTAGTAAAATAACCCATTACATTGAATTTAACGCTTCAGAACTTGCTACACGTAGTCTGTTTATAATGTTCTCTCCAGTCCCTGTTTATCTGTTTTTAATAAAATATATTTACTAAAAAGCTTTCTTTAGCATATTTGAGCTCATAACCCGTCGCGCTTTTCCTTCTTTATCACTTTCAACTCTCTGTCTCTGTGTTCAACGTTTCCCAAGTCCTCTTATATGCTTCACGGGATTCTGTTCTATCTCACTAGTCCAGACTTACTAGTAAAGTCTACTCTCCTCCTATTTTCGTGGAATACGAAAGACGAGATAGTCCCTGCTCTATATTCATCCCCACCTCTCCAAACGTTGCAAGGTGATTCGTATTCTATTCGGGTCTTCTCGTCCTGCATAGACTTCCCACGCACACAAGGCCAAGTTTCTTTCTTCCAATCTAATTTACACTAATGCACATTTATTTTTGCGTCTCCAATTCTTTCCATTTCCTCTTTACTTCTCCATTGCCCGTGTTCCTTGAATCTATTCTCCCCTGTTTTCCGTGCTAATAACGGAAGGTAGACATTCACTCCAATTAGCATTTAATCCCCCAGGATAATATGAAAGGATGAACATGTTTGTTGCCATTAATAGTTCTTAATTCCGTATTATTGATTTTCGAGTGCCACAACACTTCCGCAATTCTTGTTCATATTAAAATTACTTGGAGTGATGGGACTTAACCTCACATATGGTCATGAATGTGTTTTAATGATTATCTGTTTTATGTGTCCTCACCAACAGATAAAGCATTGACTTAAACCACAAATATTTGGTTAACCTCTTGAAATTCACTTAAACTTCATCGCGGTGGCTTATAAATGTACACATTTTCCTGACATTTTTATGCCTCTCATAACTATTGCATTTCACAAATGAATGTATCATAATTCGTAATTGCAAATATTTCTTCTACTCGTATAACTACGTATTGTAATAGCTTTTGTTTTAACATCAGAAATACTTATCTCAAGCATGCTTCGATCAAAGCCCTATGGTATCCTTCCATATTCGCTTTTACCCTAAACTCTTAAAAACACTGTTATCCGATGTGATTTCATAGGAATTCTATATTTAAATTCAGTCCTGGCATTAATTCCTAGGTAATTCCTAGTTACTCTGGCAGAGACGCAATTCAACGAAATCCGCCAAATCTGTGGGTAGGATGAGAGGACCCATTGCGAATGTCGAAATGATGAGTAAGATCCTAATGAGAAAACGATGATGAATTTCATGTACGAGTACCTGACTCTCTCTCCTACCTCTCTCTCGCCCTCCTCTCCATTATTGATCAAACAAAATCGGTACTTAGTAATGGAATACATTTTATGTTGACACAACACACATGGTCAAAAAGTAACGGCTAACCGAATTTAACCCTTCTTAGCTTTCCAAACGTAAAGCTGGAGAAAGAAAATATAATCACTTTAGAAATACGACCTCAAGTCGAATACTTCAGAAACATCGTAAGTATACGAGTTTGAATGACTTAGTGATTTACTTAGTGAATGAAACGTCAATTATAATCAGGCAATGTTCATCTATAGTATATCTATATCAATGCCCTACGAACCACCAAAAAGGCGTGTGGCAGGGGGTGCAGCACCAGGAGGAAAGGGTAAGGGATGAGGGGGCTAGGATTTTTCAAATGGATGAGGAAAGGTGGGGGGAACCTGCAAAAAAAAAATATATACACTCGTATAACCATGCGTAGTCTCTACCCTGTAGATTAATACTTATTGTGTCGAGCTGACTCCTGGGGGATTTCGATTACAAGCATTCTGGTCTCTTATTGTTCTTGGAAAAAATGACTATTTAAACCTGTCAGTCTTGCAGTCTATCTCTCTAATCTTATATTCGTGATCCCTCCACCCGTAATTCGTTGGGGTTCGTATTATGTTCTTGATGTCATCGGAAAATGACCGATCTATTAATGTTTTTAATAAGTTTAATCTATATTGTAAACACCGCTGGGTAAGCGAATTCCAGCCTAAATTTTCTAGCAAAGTAGTTACGCTACTGCGTTGGTCATAACAATGTTTGACAAATCTAGCCCCCCTCCGCTGTACGCGATCTAATTCCGAAATCAAATTTATCTCTTGAGGATCCCATATACTGGCAGTATACTCTAGGTGGGGCCTGACTATGGCAAGAAAACATCGTCCCTTAACTTTTTCGTCCCATTTACCAAGCACTCTTTTTACAAATCCCAATTTTTTATTAGCACTACCGCATATTTGTGTGTATGTGCTTTCCCCAGGATAGATCGTGAGTAATTTTTAAACCTAATTATTTAAAGGATTTTACCCTTGCGATTTTTATTTGTTTTACTTTGTAACTAAATGAGGGGGAATAACTCTTTTCCCAAAAATGTATTACTACACATTTCTTCAAATTTAATTCCAATTGTCATGTTATTGATCCTTGTCACAAAAACGCAAGCATATGGCGTCGTGACTCTTTCAGTTATTGGATTACGTGCCCTATTTCTCTCTTTCACACATAGAACAATTTTTACTGTCCCTTTACGGAGTAACAAGCTTTCTTCGAAGTAAGATTTTCTTTTGAAATCGAGGAACGTAGATGCGGATAGCAAAACGTTTGCACAAATATTAGATGTTACTTTCTGAAATCCATTTTGCATGCAAGAAAGTTGTACGATTGATCGAACCTGGATGATTATCCGATGTATTGTAGGCTCTTTGGGGTAAATCACTAAGTTGTTGAACCTCCCGAATTTTCTATAAATTATATATTAGTTGATAATGGGTTTAATTTTATTCCATGATAAACATATTTTTATTTTAAAATACCATGAAATACATTAATATTGTCTAAGCTGTAATCTGCAGAAATGCCATGTATGATTTCCACAAAGGATAGCGCATGGTTAACTCGCGGACAGTCAAGAATTTAATAGAGTGCGGGAAAATCATATTTGAAAGGAAAAATGCTTAATTGACATATTTTTCTAATGTTTTGGAAATGTCAGTAGTAGAAAATTAATCGTATTTTTGGCACATCCTCAAACCGGCCAGATTTCACTGAGGTTCATGCCATAAAAAGTTTAACATTAAAGATCCGTTATCTGTGGGTTAAAATACTAACAATCATATCCAACCAATTTGAATTTCCATTTCAAATGACTTTTCTTAGTGATTCAACCTTAGAAATAGACTTTTCTCCTGATACGGCAAGGATATCTTAGAATTTTGATTGTTTTTCCAGGGTAATTTTTTATCTAAATTTTTATTTTTACATTTGCGTATGTCCAATTACTTATTCCTCAATATTTTTTTCGTACTTTTCATCTACCTCAATATAAAGCCTCATCCGAATATTTCCGCATTACTCTTTTGAAGAGGCTATTCTCATTTGGAACTCGTAAAAACAACTTTTGTTTGCCTTTTCAAGCCAGATTCACGCTTATATATTTCAATTAGTGCAAAACAATTGTCCAATAAGATCATATCTATATTTTTAAATGCGAGCGTTAGGCCTTTTTTAGGATAGAGGGCAGGTCACTTAGTGGGTCAATAACATCTGGGGATAGCGCGTATAATATTATTAATAAAAATATAAAAGTCATTGACAACACTGGCATTGATTTAGAAAGACATGTGACACGCACTTCCCCACAAAGGCGTCCTAAATTACAGTCAGGCACAAATAAGGACGTTATTCAACATCAAAATAATTTAACTATACTTGTTATAAATTGCAGAAGCCTCAAGAACAAATCAGCAGATCTAGAACACATAATCCAAACTCATTCCGCTGATATAGTATTAGGCACAGAGAGTTGGCTGTGCAATGATATTAATGACCAAGAAATTTTCCCAATAGATTTCAAAGTTTACCGACACGATAGAGATACAAGACCCGGAGGAGGGGTTTTCGTGGCAGTTAAAAGTCATTTTGAAAGCAGGCAAGTTTCATTTGAAAATAATAACATAGAAAGTGTTTGGTGCACCTTACTACGGACCAATCAACCCAACATAAATTTATGCTCTTTCTACAGACCTCCAGACTCAGATTTGAAAACACTTCACACCCTCAACGATCAAATTCACAAGTTTACACGTAAATATAATAACAGCATAAACATAATTGGTGGCGACTTTAACCTCCCAGGTATAGATTGGGACAGCAATATCGTTAAATCTGGGACCCGCGATCGCGAATCTTGCAATTCCATGATAAAATTGGTTCAAAGAAACTCCCTTCATCAAGCAGTACGCATGCCCACCCGTGGAAAAAACATATTGGATCTATTTCTTACAAACACGCCGGAACGTATTATTAGTGTATCAACTGATGAGGGCTTGAGTGACCATAAAGCAATTAATGTCCATTTGGACATAGCAATAAAAAAGATTGTTAAACCAAAAATAAAAATTTATAATTACCATAAAGCAGACTTTGAATCTTTTGCCAATCAATTAAACTCTTCACTACCCGAGTTCAAAACCCGCTTAAGTCATGTCAACGTGGAAGAAACTTGGACAGAATTTGTCAATATCATGCAAAAAGGAATCGTAGATTTCATACCTATAAAATACGTTAAAGCAAATCGCGACCCCAGGTGGTACAATAAAGACGTTAGAAAAGCCCTTCGAAAGCAGAGAATGCTACACTCTAGGGTAAAGAGGGCAGGCGTGAACACATCATCTCCTGAGAATACACAATTATGGGACACATATAGATCCTCTAAAATTGAAACCAAAAAACAATTACGTAGCGCCTTACTGGAATTTAAACGCAAAGTACTTTGCGAGCACTTGGACACTGACCCCAAAGCTTTCTGGTCATATGTTAGGGAAGTAAATGGGAGTAAACAAACCGTGGCTTGCTTAAGGGATTGTAGCAATGTAATTCATACAGACAGCGAGGTTAAAGCTAACATCTTAAATTCATTCTTCCAAAGCGTTTTCTCGAATGATGTTGCCACCGCATATCTCCAAGAAACAATACATACTCCATCCATGGAAAAAATAACAGTGGACCAACAAGGAATTCTAAAATTACTTAATGAGATTAAACCCAACAAATCCCCGGGTCCCGAAAATATACCAGCTAGGGTGATTAAACATTTAGCTCCAAACATTGCCCCGTACCTTGAATTTATATTTAACAAATCCCTCACAGAGTGCAAAGTACCTAAGATTTGGAAAGCCGCGCAAATAACGCCTATTTTTAAAAGTGGTGACAGGGAGGATCCCAGTAATTACAGACCTATATCTCTCACTTCTATCTGTTGTAAAATCTTAGAGCACATAATTGTCAGTTCAATAATGAGACACCTTGACAATATTAACTTTTTAAGTGACAATCAACACGGATTCAGGAAAACCCGCTCCTGCGAAACCCAATTAGGATTATTTACACATGATTTACTTGTATCTGGTGAGAGAGGTAGGCAAGTGGATGCCATCTTCTTAGATTTTCAAAAGGCATTTGATAAAGTCCCACATGGTAAACTCATTCATAAATTAAAGGTCGCGGGTATAAACAAGGGCGCCATAAGTTGGGTTAAAGATTTTCTTTCAGAGCGGGAACAGAGGGTAGTCCTTGATGGCGCTAGTTCCGACAGCGTTCGAGTCACGTCGGGGGTACCTCAGGGAAGTGTGATCGGGCCATTGCTTTTCTTGATTTTTGTTAACGATTTGAACCGCGAAGTGAAAAGTAAAATTAGGATGTTCGCGGATGACACGGTGATCTATCGGGAGATATCTGGGGATGAGGATCGTTTTATTCTAGCGCAGGATTTAGATTGCATTACTAAATGGTGTTCTAACTGGGGATTGACTCTAAATTATAATAAATGTTCAGTGGTAAATTTCTTTAAAAGATCAACGGGATTTGCTTACAAATTAGCTGGAGGTGACCTGGCAGTAGTTGATACGGTAAAATACCTAGGTGTCACATTCTCAAAAGACTTAACTTGGGGGACTCACATACGTAAAGTCTGCGGTCAAGCATATAAAAGATTGGGATTCATTAGACGCATTGTCGGCAAAAGTGACTCGAAGGTCAAGGAACGTTGTTACCACGCTCTTGTAAGGCCTCATTTAGAATACGCATGCAGCGTGTGGGATCCGAGTGAAAAAGGCCTCATTCGGGAAGTTGAGAAGGTTCAACGCCGGGCAGCCCGTTTTGTAAAAAATTCCTACGATAAAACGCAAAGCGTCACCGAAATGCTCATGGATTTGGGGTGGGAATCATTGGCTGAGAGACGATTCAATGCAAGATTGAAATTATTAAATAAATTTAGATCCGCATGTTTCAGCACCGAGGTCTCGCAAATTATTCGTACTCCTACATACATTGGTCGCTTGGATCATGCATATAAAATTCGGGAAATAGATGCCAGAACTAGCCGACTCAAGGACTCCTTCTTCCCACGGACAATACGGGATAGCAACTGCAGGGTTATAGATAGCAAAAATTCCACTTGCCACCCTCAGCGTCTAAAAAATAATTAGTTGTATTTAAATGCATGCTCTTCCACTAACCTTATGTGTTTTGTTATATTAACACATTCTTCCCGAATGACCTCATTCATGTTCTGTTCATCTGTTTTTAAGTTTCCCTTTCAATCCCTCGTCCCTCTCCGCGGGGGGAAATTCCTGCTACCTGCTACGTTGGGTCGCATTCCCTGCCTTTTAAAGACTCTTTGGGGGCAGAGTGTTTCGTGGTGCTTTTTCATGTGGTGTTTCAATTTCTTGCTTGTTGTGTCCTGGCTTTCGTGTTGTAGGATGGCTTTCGTGCCGCATCATGGGGTGCAGTTTTTTAGTTGTTTTGCGGTATATGTGTTTGCATGAGTATTGGATGAAGGGATTTTTGCATGAGTGTGTGCGCTGCTGTGGGTGTAATTTTCCGTGTTGTTTTTTTTGCATGTGGTATTTTTCTTTTTTACGGTTGGTGACCTAACACCCCCCGCCACACGCCCTTGCGGCGGCTTGCGGGGTATTATGTAGATGTAGATGTAGATGTTATGCTGACTGACCATCGTTTATTAACATGTCAAAGTAATTCTGAATTAAAATGTTTTGCCATTAATAAAAATACATTTTGAGCCTAACTTTGTTAAGTTGAATATATTTATCCACCCGTTTGCTTTTTCCATATTCAAATGTCTATTTTTACTTAAAGATCTACCAAACTGACTCCCTCTATCCCTGGTAGACTGGAGGCGTGCATACGGATATGTACTCCCTTCGTGCGAATAAAAAAAAATTCTGGTTCACTGAGCTTAAGGAGTCTGAATAGCTGACCTTCTTTTCCGCTCCGACTCTCTTCCCGAATAGTTTGCTGCATGCCAATCCTCCCTCTCTTCCACTCATTTTTACTTGCACGCAATTTTTGACTGGGATTTACGGTTATCCTCCTTTCCTCCCACCTCATTCTCGTTTACCTACACTCTAGATATGCACCCATCTTCGTTTCTCCCTACTAATCAACTGTTGGTTTTGATTGGCTCCAAAGCAATTTCGGGATGAAGCGAGTTTGCTAAAAAAATAAACTGGGCCTCTGTAAGATGATATGTTAGCCGTGGGAACAAGCCTTTTGCAATCAAGGTCCTGGGCTTTTGCAATGGATAGAGGTTACATTCGGTGAGCAAAACCTCCGTGAGCTAAGCCTCCATCCTAAATCGTGGCTTGATTTCCTAGCATGTCTGATCTCGCATACGGAGGAAGTTCCCAGTGAATAGCGTAAAATAGCATGTTTTGACAAAGAGAGAACATGAATTCAGCGAATATGAGTAGAATGATTATCGTAAAAATATCTGAAGCTCAAATTTCCTTATGAAAACTAACTTTGGTGGCTGATAGCATCAAATCCCTTCGAAGTTAAGGATTGTTTCTGAGGCTTTTTCTGTCATCTTTGGTGGAAACACTCTGGCACACTTTTGTAATATTCGATAGCGGCAACTCTGCAAGAGGAACTTCAAGGGAAAAGTTAGCCCGCCTTCCAAGAAGTAGAAACCAGATTATTTTTAACCCATTAATCCATATGAATTTTATCAAAGTTATTAACTCAGTTTTCATAAAGATACGGAAATGACCGTTCAACCTGTAGCGGCTTGCCACTCGGCGGAGGTGTTCTGTTTTAATTTCCAGTTTCAACTTGATTTTTATTTCATTTCAGTGGCTGAAGCTTAAACTGCAATTGATAATTTCAATTCTTTTCAATTTTATATTAATGCATGTTACCCTGGAGTTTTGAGAACCTTACTTTTAATGCACTCTTTCAAAATAATTGGAAGTAAATACCACATCCTGGTAATTGGTGATATTTTTACATTCTGCGTTCATAATGGTTGACTCAATATGAGATGTCATTCGTGTCCCCACCGATATTTATTGACAGGCCGTTGGCAATTTCATTGGCGACGTTACAAAGTGTGCAAAAATACCTAAGACTATGATGTTATATGTTTATTGACAGCGAGCTTATGCAATTTTCACTATCCAGTGGCCTATCACGTAACTATATAAAATGAATTCAGCTTGTCCCACTGCGTTCTGATGTTCAGTTTAATCTAACTACGCGTACTAAATACCTACCTTGCTGATCAGATTGGCAGACCTAAAGTTTACTATCGGGTAGTGATATGGTTATTTTTATATGGAAGTTTCAGGGCATTAGGTGGGCTGAGGGAATAAAGTAACAATTGTTGGCAGGATAAAAAGAGTTAAAGGATCCAAGAGAAAGGGAAGCGTGGAAATGATAATAAAACATTCTGATGATAATCAAAGGGAAATGAAGGAATCCGGTGGTGTGAAAGAGGATTAATTAGTCTAAACGTGGTATTTTTCACAAATTATAGCGCCTGACCTCAATTCACTGAAAAAATGTGCACCCAGTCTGCCAAGTACATCAAAGTTTTGCATATCCAGCCAATTAAAAAGGGTGAATGGTTTGAACCGTCGGCATTCTGTAAATAGTCGCCTCTTATTCATCTGCCAAAGGCCCTGAGTTCCTCAATCTTGCTGAAGTAAAGGAGCATGTAGGGTATGGAATTATGAAACAAAGAGGCATTATTGATAACATAAAATTTTATGTAAAATTTCCTTATGTGTTTTACGCGTCAGAAAATTTTATATTAATGTCAACTAAATTAAGCTGTCAGATCTTCGTTTTCCATCGACAGTATTAAATCCAGCCCTTGCACCGACGTAGTTCGTTTAAGTACGATTATCAGGAGCAATTCATACGTAAATATTCAGAAAATAAACATTCTTGAGAGAATATATTCCAATGTATTTGAAACTGAATGTTTTATGTATCTTAGAACCTTTTCCAAGAATTACGTGAAGGATGGTGACGTCCTACAATTTTGGAGACGGACTAGATAATTTCTCTTCGCTTAGGAGACTGGCTAGAATGTTTTAGTGGAAGAGAAATTTGGAGTCGCTCAGACCAAATGTTTCATGATACTCGTAATAGAGTAGACAAAGACCTACTACTCTGAGGCAAATTTAGTTTGAATTTTCTGTTTAACTATGTATCCCTCAAAGAAGTACTCGGCTGAGAGCAAATAAAGTATGGAGTTGAAGAGTGGTTGTATAATTGGAAGCACTAGGCAGCACGCTTCTAGACGAGCTTGCCCCTGAGAGATGGTTTTGAAATATAGTTCAAAAGTAACCATCTACAAAAATATATCGAAAACATTGATTTTATCGTAGGCCTCTCTTCCACTCCTTACTCTAATACTCTCTGCCAAGCTCGTCATTAAGGGACTATGATAGTTGAACAGAATAGTTTAACTATATTTTCCTCAGAGCGGTAGGTCTTTGTCAAGTCTCATGAACTATTAAGTCTGAGCGGACAAACCCAATGAAATGCAAACAACGGCATTCGTGGGGTAAGGTACGACACAAAATCTGATATCCGGAAGCAAACTTAGGGTATGGTCTTTGTTGGAAATGAGTTCTCTCAGAGGCGTATGGTTGTAGTCGGCGGACACAGATCTTTTGCAGCGACAACAAATACAGAGAATTTGACCTAGTTTCTTGGACTAGCGATGAAACTTTGCGTGGCGTCTTGTGTGCGTCAAGCCGAATTTAAAAATGAGGTGGCAGTGGCAAAGAAACTAAAGATTTTTAGTGAGGCAGTCATTTTCGATAGATAGAACAAACCCCTCGGTTACAGACCAGCTATTTGTGGACCTGAGAGGAGTCTACCTTTGATAGTCTATGAGTTTCCATTCGTTCTCTGTAGAGACCCTATGCTTTATCGAAATGGGTCTCCTTCAAGGTCCTTTGCCCTAATTTCTTTATTTCACGCCTTAAGGGAGTAGTGATCAATAGAATGTGCGCTGGGGGAAGGGTCGGAAGTTCAGAACGAGTTTGCTCGTTGCCGTATTCTCTCTCTGGAATTAGAGAATTCCTTCAGCTGCAATCTTATTCAAGAGTTTCAACAGAGTGTCTCTGCTTTTTAACGTCCGTGTATGGTACCGAGAAGCCACTCATTGACGCATTATACCAACGAAATAGTTCTCTGTTAAACATATGTTATAATCCAGATATTTTATCAAATAAATGCCAAAAAATATCATGAAATGACTATTAATATTCCACGTTGGTGATTAACGCATGATGGAAAAAAATACAATCTAAATATTATAAGTTGATATTTAATTGGGAAAAATTAAATGAAAAAATATCCATAAAATGGGAAATGCTCGTATGTGTAACATTTGATTCCCGGATCGCTTAAAAGTTACATATATTATTGATTGCATTTCCGTTATTTTCTTTGGAGTGACGACAAAATATGAAATTAAACACCATTTATGCGGTTAAGTTTCTTTAAATTCCGGTGGAAAAATTATTTATTATTTCGTGGTAAATTAATGGTTGGTATATTAGTAACTTTTCATTATTTTTACTTGAACCATCATGATAGTAAAAGAAATGTTGATTTAATGGCTGTTTGATGCATTGGTAACTATTCATTACTATTTTTAATTTAACTATTGTAATTTTAACAAACCAATCTATTACTTTAATAGTGTATTTTATATTTTCAACTTCACCAGTCAATATTTCGAACACTTTTAGAATGTAATGTAAATACTATAATACAATACTTTTTTAAGGCTTAAGGGATTAGAATTGCGATGGGAACTGAATGAGTTGTTGGAAGAATATGGGAGGATGTTGGATGGAGGAACTTTGAAAACTATGGATCGAAGCTGTGGCAAGATGGTATTTGCTCCAAAGAAAATAGAATTGGAATACAAGGCAACATACAGAAAATTAATAAAATTACCTAATTTAGGTCATAGTATTTCCATAAAACACTTTTAAAACGACAATCATTTCCAGCCCGTAGAATAATAATGCAACGCAGCTAACGAAATGTTTACAAAATTTGACATTATTATTAGCATTCAACCGATTAAGGTAGATTTTGAATTGATATAATTTTATCCCCCATGTTCATCCAAAACCTACCCAATTTGGGCTTATCTGAATTGCAAATAACTCTTTATTAAAAAATCTTTCGAAATGTATCAAATAATTTTTTTTTCGGTGTATAAATTCTAAAAATTAAAAAGAAATCATTCGTTCTCTGTTGCAGGAAACGATAATGAGAAATAGATCAGTGATTTTATACGAAAACAAGTATTAAGGGGGCCCAACACCCACCTATCGGGTAAGTGAGACAATTTACTTCCGTTTATCTATTTGATTCTAACCAATGAATAAGCCGGATGCTCTTTTCGCGTCTCTTAGACCGTGAGACCGCCGACGGGGAGACCCCGTTCACAGATGGTCCTTATTCCCCTCCATCCACCCCGATGAACATCTTGCAAGGACTAAACATACTTATAAATTGAGGAATTCATCGTATCAATAAGAATGTTGCATGTGGATTAATGTGATTTCCATGGGTGTTCCTCGATCTAGGACTCCCCCCCTTTCTCCCATGTTTATCCTCCTAGACGGGAGATACTCGGCCAATATCGGGTCCACGTTGCCGTAATAATATTGAAATGTATTGCAGCAATATTTGAAATGTCCAGTGAGTTACTTAGACTGAATTTTTCTAAAATTTCTGGCAGAGTATTGTTTCGCTCAGTTGACTGTGCTTCCCTTCGTCGCCTTCAGAGACCTTTTTGGTTGCATTGATGAAACTATTAACTTTTGCTGAAGTAAATACGGAAGATAATGATTTTTATCTGTTGACTATTTTGATTAAGTAATTTCACTTGAGTCACCAATAAATAAAATCAAGCTTAAATATTTATATTAGCCTTTCCTCAATTAGAACGTTTCATGTGGGTTTGCATTATTTAATATGGGTATAGTAGTATGGGCATAACGCTAAGTTATTGATCTGGGGCCCCGAAATCCAATAAAGTGTCGCTTCTTGGCGCCTTCAGTTTCATTAGAGCTTTTGAATTATCCAGTAATGCATTTTTCTAGAAAATTACAGATGACGGTGGGAAAGGTACACTCCCCTCTGCCCTCTTACGTGGTTTTCACACGCCTTTGGGCTTGGTATAGGGTGAAACCCTTCGCCTATCAAGCTAACCTTGGGGTTGATTACTCTAGTTGGTTATTAATATATTCCTCTCGAGAATACATTTTCTCTGAAATTTGATTTATAGTTTACCATGAAATATATTACTCGGACAAAGCCCCACCTTGGTTAGGCTCAACATAGCCGCCATTTTTCCCAATCTCTCAAAAATATTCGATAGAATGTAAAAAGGTATGCCTATCGTAAAAATATAACAAACACACTCTCGTCCTCCAACGTACCCCTACGCACCTTTCGAATGCTACGCAAACTTTCACCACATATTTCAATGCCCAAGATCCTCACTTAACGCCACTGACCCCTCCTTCCATCACCTACCTCCCTCTGCAGCTTTTTAAAACGTACAAACGTACTGCCCCCTTTCCGTTTTCGCAGTTTCTCTCATCGGAAAAAAATCAAGGACCATTCGCCCTTCGATAGCACGATTTACAGCGTAACATCAATTTTACCTCTTGCAAATGAATGCACAACTATGTTTCCGTTCGTATTCCACAAATTTTCCCCAGACTCCTCGATCAACTAAGCCCAAAACGCACCGTTTCGCACATTCAACCCTTTGGTAATTGCGTCTCCGTCATAGAACGTAAAAGAAGTTCTCTTCGTATCAGCAAAGCTCATTGAACTGCAAACACGGGTGTTAGCGGATGACTGGCTGGAGAGGGGCTTCGAACAGAATTAAACCAGGTTCAGTAACCACGAATTGTCATCCACGATTCTCCCCACGCCACTATCAATATTCCCATGCACCTCTTTCACTCTTTTGTGTATTTTCTATTCAGTGCCGCGTTTTTCGATTGAGCATCGTGTTCTTGCTGGTCCCCCATGGCGTTTCTTACAAGTGTGTTTAAATGTTTTTAACGAAAATATATTCCTGAAATCTGCCCAACGGTGAAAACATGTTCTCAGGGATAAAGGCTGAGGCCAAGGATCGGGACAGGAAAAATAAAAAGAATATCTATAAGTATGGGGAAAAAGGGAAGTACAATGGGAGATGATTCCAAGAAAAAACGCTACGGCAACATACACGTTATTATTTTTCTTCATCGAATAATAGGTTATGCAAAATGTCGACCCTAGAAAGGGAAACATCTTCATATACGTGTGTGTATATATATATATATATATATATATATATATATATATATATATAACACTTAGCACTAGTGGACACAGACAAAAACACAGAAACACACAAAAAAGAGACTCACTATTTTTCGAATTTTCGGTGGTCGTTGCCACCTTCATCAAGGAAGAGAGGGACAGAACTGAAGGGAATACGAGGGCTGGAGCGATGGATGGAAGGGGAAGGTGGGGAGAGAATCCCGAAGGGACGGGTTTGGAGGGGCAGCGTTAGAAGGGTGGGGAAAATGTAGAAGGTGATGGGGGTGGAAGGGGGATGAAAATATAATTAGAGCAGGGTAATTAGTGCCTAATATTGATTCCTGGCCAGTTCCAGGACTCCAAGAGCCAGATGAAGGATTGCTCTAATGTTTTTAGTTTCAGAGGAGGATCAGAGGGTGGGAGGGATGCTATGATGGATACACTATAGCATTTATCAAAGGGAGTGTTGTGTTCGGAGGCGTGTTGGGGGATAGGGAGCATATCAATTAAGGAAGAGTTTTTGCATGAGGCTCGGTGGTTGTTGATTCTGATATTGAGGGGTGTGGTGGTCTGCCCAATATAATAGGCAGGGCAAAGTTGGCACTTCAGAAGGTACACTACATTGCTAGATGTGCAAGTAGAGGGAATTGGTGGGAGAGAGTTAAAAAGCGGGTGGGAGAGGGATGGGATTTCGGTTTTGAAAATAGGGCATGTTTTGCATCTGGGTTTATTGCATGGCGTTGGAGTGGTTTTAGGACGGGTTGGGGATTTAAGGAGTGGATTTGTTGATTTGAGAAGATCGGATAGGTTGGCGGGGCGTTTGAAAGTAACTGAGGGGCATTTGGGAAAAAGGTTGGCGGTGGCATTATGATTTTTTAGGATAGGGTAGAGGTATTTTAGGATTGATCGTATATATTCTAAGCCCGGGAAGTATGTTGTGCAAATTGAGAGAGGGTGGGGTTCCGCGGTGGAGGAAGGTTTGGCAGTGTACGCATGTTTTCGGATTCTTTTGTTCAGGAGGGATTCGGGATAACCTCTTTTGAGGAGGGAACAGTGTAGACTTGAAAGGAAATAATCAAGGGAATCAGGGTCACTGCAAATTCTGTGTCCTCTTATGGATAGGGAGTAAGGAATGGAGCGTTTTGTGTGATATGGGTGGCAACTATTGTAGTGTAAGTATTGCTGTATGTTTGTGGGTTTAATATGTACAGAGGTGTGAAATGTTTGGTTTCTTAATGTAGCATTTACATCCAGGAAGGTGATTTGGGAGGAGGAAACTGTAGAACTGAAGGAGAAAGAGGACGAAGCATTGAGGTTGGAAATGAAAGCTTTCAGGGAATCGGTACCATGTGGCCAGAGGAGGAAGATATCATCGATGTATCTGAGCCACAATAGAGGTTTCAGTGGTTGTTTTGACAGGAATTTCTTCTCCGCAAGACCAAGAAAGAGGTTTGCATAGGAAGGGCTGAACCTGCTACCCATGGCACAGCCCTTGATTTGTAAGAAGAATTGGTCGTTAAAGGAAAAGGAGTTGCGGGTGAGGATGAACTCGGAAAGACTAAGGAGAAAATCTGTACTGGGTATGTGTGGCTCAGGGCGTTGGGAGAGGTACTTTCAAACGCCCCGCCAACCTATCCGATCTTCTCAAATCAACAAATCCACTCCTTAAATCCCCAACCCGTCCTAAAACCACTCCAACGCCATGCAATAAACCCAGTTTGGAGTAATATATGGTGAAGGAGAAGAGAGTCTGTGATTCATCCAAGTCGCATAGATTCCCGAGAGCGAATTAGGACTCAGGGCATGATTTGGTAGTTATGAAGGGTAGCGTCGGATTCAAAGACATAAAACAGAAAGGGAAGACGGTTTATAAAATGGAAACCAGAATCACTACTAGGCTCGTGAAGGAAGGAGTATAAGCAGACTGTAGAGAAAATCATGTGTGAGCAAAGAGAGAAGAGTACTTAACAGATGATAGAAAAATTTGGGTCCAGGAAGTGGAGAAGCACGCGAGATGCCGGAGCAGCAATGAGATCATGAATACAGATGAGCATAGAATTTTATCAGTATGTTTTTCAAAAAGTCGTTATAGAGAGTGAATTGTGTAAATGAATGTACTGCAGAAAATAGGAGTACATTGGAGGGATAAGAGACCTAGGGAAACCTGCAACCTTTATACGAGAGTCATCCGGAAAGTAGTACCCGTTCGTGCCGCATGAAGTGCTGACGACGCGAGTAGCCGCTGGACGAGGTCAGATAGCTTCAGTGGCTTGTCTGCCTTCTCTGAGCCAAGTTGCGTGACGCTAGCATTGCCTGTGTTGTTTCTGTGATTGTTTACAATGTTTAAAAAAATTGAGAACGCCGCCAGTTGTGAAGTGAGGGCAGTGATTAAATTCCTCAATGCAAGAAACGTTCGCCCATGTGATATTCATCGCCAATTAAAGGAGGTGTATGGAGACAATGTAATGGACGAGTCGTCTGTTCGGCGGTGGTGTCGCAACTTCAACATGGGGAGGGGGAACACACACGACGATGAGCGTTCGGGGAGACCGTCTGTCATTACAGACCAACTGGTGAGCTCAGTTGACGAATTCGTGAGGAACGATCGGCGCGTCACAATTGATGACATCTGTGAGCATTTTCCCAATGTTTCTCGAACAATTGTTCATGAAATTGTTAAACACCATCTGCATTATGCAAAAATTTGTGCAAGATGGGTCCCTCGCGTATCTCAATGAGCTGGCGGCGAAGGACTATGCAGCAGGAATACAGAAACTTGTCACACGTTATGACAAATGCCTTAATTTGCTTGGAGATTATGTTGAGAAGTAGTTTAAAGTATCCTCTTTCAAATAAATTTTTTTATGTTTGTTAATATTTACTTTTGTGTCTTTATTTCACACGAGACACCTGTTTGTTAAAATCATTGAGGAGAATTGCCATTTAGGTGGGGTCTATTCAAAGTTCATTCAATATATCGACATAATACAACTACGAGTAATACAACTCGTATATACCAGGGGGGACCCAAAAATAACAGGAATGTTGTTATAGATTCTTTAGTTCTCAATATATTTACATTAAATTTTGTTCACCTTCAAATCATTCCCCATTGACCACAATGCACTTCTCCAAACGATGCTTACATTTTTCGAGGCATATCTGAAATTCATTTATCGGGATATCCTTTAGGCCTTCTAGCGATTTTTGTTTTACCTCCTCCTCAGTGTCAAAACGCTTTCCTTTCATGGCCCTTTTGAGTCTGGGGAACAAAAAGAAGTCACAGGGAGCTAAATCCAGTGAGTAGGGTGGGTGGAAATTCGATGTCATGCCGTTTTTTGTCAGAAACTGCATCACGAGATGGGCAGTATGAGCCGGCGAGTGAGATGGCGAGGGAAAAATTTGGCTGAAATCCTTATTCTCTGAATTGAGCTCCGTGACACTCAAGACATCTCACAGGGATGATCAATGGTTCTGCGACGGTCTTCACGAATGAGGCCATTGATTTTGTCGACGTTTTCGTCAGTTCTTGATGTTGAAGGGCGGCCTGAATGGGGTTGGTCTTCAATTGACATTTCACCATTTTTAAAACGTGTAAACCACTCGTAGACTCTGGTTTTGCTTAGGGCATCTTTCCCATAAGCAGTCTTGAGCATTAAAATAGTTTCCGCGGCCGATTTCCCCAAGAGGAAACAAAATTTCACTGCAGAACGTTGCTCTTGATAATCCGCCATCACGTTTTTAAACGAAATCAAAAAAATTTGTTTCACTGAAACAGCTCTCACGGATGGACCGATCCAGTCACAGCGACGTCGCTGCGCATTCTGAAGCAGGTGGCGTGAGTCTGACGTACGACCGGCCGAACAAAGGCCCACACTCTCGCTCCCCACCGTAGCCCAATTCCCGTTACTTTTGGGCCCCCCCTCGTACACTACCAATTCTAATTATCTTCTTCGTGCCAACGGTCTTATCTATTTAGATCTTTAATGATGGGAGGAAGAAAGGACATTATAGATCCATCCGTCCTACTATCTCTCTCTTCTTGATTTTATGCGCGTAATTTGATCTACATTAGTAAATCAGAGCCTGTAACACGTATCTCTTTTAGATCCTCGGATAAGGGACCTGCTCCAAATTTGCCGAGTAAATTTAACCTATATTTCAACCTACGGCTAATTGGTGTCTTCTATCCTAATTTCCCCAAGTATCGTGACCGTGCAACGTTTTTAATGAAAACTTTTCAGAAACGTTTCCCGAGTATCCATTTGGTGAATTTTAACTTTTTATTTGCTATTCCGTTAATTTCACAAATGAGTTTTCCCAGGACACTTTCATAGTTATTGTAGTACCCAATTATTTGACCAATTCTACGTTTTTTTACATGTATGCTGATTTCCTCCAATGGTATAAAGGATTTCGTGTGAAATACTCTTCCTACAAACATTCATCGAAACACATTTCTTCATATTTAATTCTAGCTCTCGTGTCTCGCACCAGTTTTGAATTGTATTTTGGTCATTAGATAATGATTCCCTAACGTCATGACTGGATGTATCTCTATACATAACTACTTCGTCAGTAAATAGATGAAGTTTACTGGAATACTGAGAATCGATATCATTAGTGCACTTACCTGTATAGATACGAGATCGTTTAAGGAAAATGAATAGTATCTCTCACGAAGGACAGGCGCAAGGATGACGAGGAAGGTAGTGGATCAAAAGCGGGATAGAGTCTCCTTGACTGGGATTTGAACCACGGGCCTTTGACTTGCCGGGTCGATGTTGTAACATTTAAACTATCGAGAAAATATGATATTTTGACAGGCGAAAATAATGCCGAAGAAGTATAAATGCTATAGAGTTTTACAGAGTTACTTTTGTTTACTATTACCCGATAGTTGATAATTACGATGGTCATCTCAGCCACTCACTACTTGCGGTGTATAAAAGAGAAGCTTCCTCCAATAGGGCGTGCAATTTGCGGGATTTGGTACCGTGGCTGTTTTGAGAATGAGGGGATACCTCGCTCACAGGGTGCCCGAGCAAGGAGGATGGTGCCCCGGTTGTCCGGGAGCAGGGGTTATGGGTCGAGACCACTCTGCGGGAGGGCATTCTTCCGCCCGAGAGAGTGTTTTGGTGCGTGTGCACCGTTGTGCGTGTTATAAGGCACCCTCTCAGCGGTGGGGGGTTTTGGAAAGTGGTCGGGGAGTGGCCAGGATGTGCGTCCGTATATGGACTATTCATAAGATTCGTGCGGCAAGGCGATGGGGAGGTTGGCGAGGAAGGGTTGGGTTCGTCGGCAAATGTCGGAGTGTCCGGAGAGGGAGAGGAGATATGTGGACGGGGAGATTAGAATGGAGTGAGTGACGGTTCGGAGGGTTGAGTGATCCAGAAGGGAAGTTCAGGGTATGACTGATAAACAATGTACTACGCGGCGAGGGTTGAGAAACCAAGGGGGAACGGATTGAGCGACCAAAGGAACTGGGGAGTAGAGGGGTATGTGAGTGGAAATCTGTGTAAAGCAGGGGATGGCCCGGGGGGATGATTGGCTTCTTATATTTGGGATATTGGTAGCGTGGAAGAAATGGGAGATATAAAAGCGCTAAGTGCTTGGTTCACAAAGAGTAGGGTTAGGGAGTGCCTGCGTCACCGTCTTGCTTAAATGTTTACCATCAAAAAAATAAATTGTTCTATCAAATACAACCTCGGCGGTTATACAATCAAGGGTTGCCACACTATAGAGCATATGCTTCGCAGGAAAAAAGTAATAACAAACCTTCTCTGCTTGATAAAACAATATCTTTGAGGAGTTTGAATGTTTCCATAGATTTTTTAATTGGGTGCATGTATAATTCTAACCGGTCCAGGAAGGCAGAAAATTTTCGTGGTGATGATTATAATCCGGCAATATGCCATGGAAAGTACATCACTAGCGCCTAAAATCCCGGGCTTTGGCTAAGGTCGTCGAGACGAGGGAGAGGTGGTTGTGGAGTCGCCTTGATGTCTAGTGATGATGTTGAAGTCTGGTCTTCTGTCGCTCACCGGCAATTGTGCTCAAAATCCTCCGATAAGGCTTAGAGCAAATCTCAATCTTCAATGAGCTCTTCCGCAGGGCTGGCCATGCGAAACCATGTGCCACAAAATAACCAGGCAAACCATCCATAAGCAGCACGATGTCAGAATAGTGAAATTCAAACCATTGATGAAAATGGGGTAGGGAAAAATATAATCTTTCCGTTTGAGACATACCTCAAAATTACGTAATACGTGTCCAGTCCTAAGAAAATACTAAATATGTATAATATTGTGAATTTCTCTGAAGAAATCCAAAGAAAACTGAAGAGAAGGGCCTAAGTACGGAGTTCTTGAGTAATAGGAAAAGGTATTTCGTTTCATAGTCAACATTATGAAATTATTCCTCACGTAGATGTTATTCTATCTCCTGAGAATAAAATTTTTTGGGAAAAATTCCTGTAAAATTTATTTGTTACCATAATTTTATCATTGTAAAATAAGCCAAAAGTATTTTATTCTTTAATATTTGATAATGCCAAGCTTTGATAGCACTCTTCTTAAAACTATTATCAAAATGCCTCACTGTGAGCTCATTTTGTTCAAAGAACAATTGAAGACATTGCGCAGTTTGATTAATGTAAGCAAACGCTTTGATATCGAGAAACATTGAAAGACCTTTATTTGTTCTCATTTGAATATCTACATCTACATCAATACCCTGCGAGCCACCAATAAGGTGTGTGGCAGGGGGTACAGCACCAGGAGGAAAGGGTAAGGGATGGGGGGTTAGGGTTTTTCAAATGGAAGAGGAAAGGTGGGGGGAACCTGCAAAAAAGTATATACTATATATACTCGTATAACCATGCGCTACCTTGTAGATTAATATTTATAACGTTTAGCCGACTAGTGGGGAATTTCGATTACAAGCATTCTGGTATCTTATTGTTCTTGGATAAAATGACCATTTAAACCTGTCAGTCTTGCAGTCTATCTCTCTAATCTTATATTCGTGTTCCCTCCGCATGTAATACATTGTGGCTCGTATTATGTTCTTGATTTCATCGGAAAAAAACCATCTTTAAATGTTTTTAATAAGTTTAATCTGTATTGTAAACGCCGCTGTTTAAGGGAATCCCAGCCTAAATTTTCTAGCAAAGTGCATAAGTACACATTCCTTTTCTGCTTTACTGCGTGTAATATCTTGAAATCCACTATGACATTATTTCAGTAGGTATGAATAAAAATGCGTCGATTTGGAAGCTAAAAATCATTTACCTTGTCCGGGACTCGAGCCCGGATCCCACAACTTTTGACTGCGAAGCACTCGGACATTGATTGTAACTTAATTTGAGTTATCCGCTAGTTTACATTATGATGCTTCGATTTCAAAGGGTACATATCATCCTCGGGCAAGAGGAATGATTTTTCACTTTGAAATTGTCGTAGTATAATGCGCATAAGCGGATGTCTCCGTTAAAATTTGGGAGATTGAGATGGTGCGGGGACTAACGTACTGGCTTCCCACCCAGAGGGCCCCAAATCCCGGCCGTGTTGAATATTTTTCAGAGGTATCTCGAGCCCTACTTGAGGTACTTTGTGGAGAGTACTTTGAGTGAGTACGCCGTCCGTCGGATGTGACGTTAAGCTGCGGATCCCTTGGCGCCTATCGTTAAGAGTAGGCTAATGCCGACGCCGGGTTTCTCTCCACCCTTCATCCTTTCCTATCCGTCCCCTATGGCGCAAATGACCTCACTGTCGGTCGCCTCCCCTCAAAACTACTACTACTACTCCGTTAAAATTTACTGTTACAGCATCTTTGTCAGTTTTTTGCCGGAGAATCGATAAAGTTCAGTTTATTTTTATCTTAAGATGAGGATGTTCTTGATTTGCACTTCACTGAAAAAGAGACAATTACTTCCTAGGTGTGGATCCAATAGAGTGAAAAATAATATGGCGGACCTGTAATTCAAGGTCTTTGTGAACTTAAGGCTATTTTACAAGGTATCTCATTAGAGCACGAAGTTAATTAGGTTTTAAAGAACCTGGGAGGAAGTTGTGATAATGATTCAGTCAGGGAAATAAATTAGACCGGGTGGAATGAAGTTCAACTTTGAGGAACGTCCTTATCATAGGAGGAAAAATTAGGATCGGATTCGAGTTGAAAGGGCAAATAGAAAACAAGAATTTGAGAAGAGTTAAATTAAAATTATGAGTCCTGATTGCAGCGAAAAATAAGGGATATTTGACGGTATTAGTAGGAGAATTTACCCATCTATGACTTGAAAACGTGAAAAGTAGTGAAGGAAAATTTGCGGAAGGATTACGGTAGTGTATTTTGGTTGAAGGATTAAAATTATTGAAATGAAAAATTGAGTAAAATTATAAATGAGAGTAAATATTAAACAAAGATTCACGGTACTGAATGTGACGCAGAAAAAGAGAATGCTTCGGGTAATCCCATGGCAGTGTTGAATTTGGCATAAGGAAGTGACGAATTTTTGCCTATTAAAATGATGCAACAATTATTGATAAGCCTAGAGAATTACACTCAAATATATGAGCCTAAGTTTTTAAAAGTGGCCTAAGTCCATTTATCAATTATTTCCGGTTCCCCCTGGTTACATGTACAACTTCACGTTATTCACCAATAAGGCATTTGAGGTTATGAGTGCATAGATACAATAATTATGGACACAAGTTTTCAGGGTTAGTTCAATAAGTGAGACGTTAACTTTGAAAGTGGTTAAGTTCAGATCTGATCAAATGAAGGTGTTAATTGTTGATAATCTCCAAAGGCAGTGACGAAGGCAATTTTAATTAATTAGCATTTAACATGTTAACCTCAATTTTTGGACAATTGCATTAGTTGAATAACCATTACGCCTAATTAATCCATTTAAACCAATTAATATAAAACTTAAATTTATTATTAAATATTCGAAATAATTTCACCTATAGGGAAGAACAAAACGTCAAGACCATTTAGTTCAGATACTGAAGAAGAAGTAGGAACTAATGATTTCAAAGAAAACCGAAAAAGAAAGAGAATTATAGAACAATATTCGTCATCAGGGGATGAACATACAAATAAAAATGAAAAAAAGGTTGATGAAACATACATCCAAAAAGTACGAGAGACAAAACGGAATTCAGAAAAAGAAATTGTGCTCAAACCGTAAATATTGTCCCTTCCCAAGTTTTCCAAAACAAAGATTGCTGTTGTCGAAAAGCTTGCATATAAAATTACGAAGGAGAAGGAAGAAAGAATATTTTTGAAAAGTTTTGGTATTTGGGAGATTTTAATAAAACAAATAAATTGCTTTAAGAAGCTATCAAGCGCAAACCTGCTAAGCGGAGACGTCAAAAAAACGGAGAAGGTTCGTAAAGAAATTGGAGTTCTAGGACTTTGTTAAATTCTAAAAACGGAAAAGTTCCCGTGTGTAAAAAATTATTTTTGGATACCTTTAAAGCAAGCGGAGGACGCTTAAAACGTGTATTGAACTCTGTAAAAGTGGGAAATGATTTGCATGGGTGTATGGCTTGAATATCAAGAAAAATTTCCGAGGAAGATAAAAAGCATGTCCAAAACCATATAAAAAGGTTTCCTAAATTTGACTTCCATGATGCCATTATCGTAATGGAAGATATCTACATCTTGATATAAATCTTAGGAAAATGTTTAATAATGCGAGCTTCTTGGCAAGGGAAATAAAATAAAAGTCGTTATTGAGTTGACTTGCAGAAAAATATTTAAAAAAGAATATAATTTACATAAACACCAACCGCGCAAAGATATATGTCAAAAATGCGACTTATTAAGCATGAAAATTAAAAAACCGAATGATGACAAAGGAAAAAGAGCTTAAAGAAGAACACGATGTCCATTTAAGACTAGCAGAATTAGCTAGAAAGTCACTAAAACAAGATCAGGAACAAGTATCACGTGCTTCAGATTATTCATATTTTACATTTTCGTTTTACTCTGCAAAAAGCATTACCTTATCCAAAGTTGACTACTTCAGTAGCATATTATAGACACAATATGTACATTCTGAGTTTGGGTAATCATAATTTTCAAAACGATAATGTTCACATGTACGCTTGGGATGAAACTATTACATCGAGAGGTGCTCAAGAAATAGCTTCATGCATCCTAAAACATGTTAAAAATTGAAGAAGTAAACGTCACATTATAGCTGATAGTGGCATTCATTATTGCCCTTGTACAGTGTAGAAGTATAACACTTTATTGGCAAATTTTGTAATAGTACAATTATGAGAGATTATTTTGATTAGATTCATTTGTCGTTGATTATAAGTTCATTTCTCTTTTATTACTCACTCACCCTAAGTAAAGAATTAATCAGGCAATTTGATCTCATGCAGGGTTGCAAAAATTACTTTTTTTCTCAGAAATCAACTATAATTCACACAATTAAAAAAAAAGGTTCTGAAGCAGCCGAAGTGCCATTTTTAATGTAGTGTGGCTTAACTATTATAATATTCTTACTGACTGATGGCAAATAAATTCCGATCAGTCACTAAGAAAAGTGTTATTCTATGCAAATTCTCTCTTCAGTTGAAATACTTTCCAAAAAAAATACATGAACAGAGATTTTCGTCCAGTTCACGTTTTTTTTAGCTTTCAGGCATCGGAAAGAATAGTTTTAATTACAAAATAAGGTTCAATTTACCATTAAATTGGCATAAGTATTATGTCTACGAAGAAATAATTGATAGAGTTTAGCCCTTGAGAAAATTATTGAAGAAATAGGCGCTGCAATTAAAGGAGGTCTGTACTGTATTAGCCACTTGAGGATCATTGTGGCGCTAGCCAATAGGGTATTGATAGTTCCAACGTTCTCCCACTCTCCCGTTCCCCCTTCAGCCTGTCTAACACTCCCTCAGTTTGAAATGATCCTCCCTTCCCATTTTCGTGGCACCGATTTATCCTGACTCAGTCACGCCACTTCAAAATTCTCTTCCCTTTTATCAGATTCCTCTCGCCTTCTCATATAGACCGATTTCTCCTGCGAGATTTTATTCCATTTCATTCGATCCATGAGCGAGGTGTCATTTAGTCGAGGAAAGAAAATAAAATACCTTATTCATGGTAGGACTATATTTACGAAACTCTTCTCCCAACTTTGAGCATCGTATTTTTGACGTGGCGTAGGTGATTGGTTGGCGAGTAGGAAGGAACTCTCACGGCATATGCCATCTGCGAGAATCATTTATGTCATTTGATCTTCTTTCAATGATCGAACGTTTGATCATATAAAGGTTAATTTATAAATTAATCAATTTACAAATATTTGGATACAATTTTTTAGAAATATTGTTATGGTTGTAATGGGAGAACGATTGAAAATTCTTTAATTAAAGCAGTCTTACTATCATTTCTTGCCACAAAATATTGATCGCAATGGGCTCCAAGCTTCTTCCATGATTACCGAAGACAGCCTCCAGTTTTGAATGTTAATTAAGTATTGGATCTAGAAATAGAACTTGAAAGTCTAGAGTCAAATATTTATACAATAATGATTAGCGACTCTTATAAGAAAACCGATTAAAAAATTAAAATTAATTATCGATTAAAATTTATTTTCCATGGAATGGTTCATAATTCCTAAGATTATGGAAAACCACTCTTAATACAGGTTAGTTATTCTGAAAGCGGTAGGCGATTCTTCATAACGAGAATTCCTTATCTATAATTAGGAAAATAGAAAACAATATACACTTATCATTCTTCAAATTTTGTGATAGAGGACCTTATAAGGTGCTATTCCTGGAGTTAACGGAAATAATGGCATTAGAATGGAAGATTAGGTAAAATTCATAAATTCTTCGTACTGTCGCGGAAAATCGCTTTATCGATTGTGATACTTCTAACGACTCCATAAGGATTGTGAATGCACTCCTGTCCATGCTCAATGTACGGAAAAAATACAAAAATTCAAAGTAAATCCAAAAATGCATTCCAAGTACATTTTAACCAGGGCACTTAAAAATATAAATTTCAGTAGTACCTACTGATGCATTACAAGATCATAATTTTACGTTACATCAAATCATACAGGTGCATTGATTTCCAGATGATATCCAACAGATACATAGAGGACATGTTATCATCATATTGGCCTCTACTAAAAAATTTGCAATTTTTGCTTAGCAATTTTAGGTATCCTCTTTGGCAAGGTCATAAGTGAAGAAGTAAGTAATTTGTGTACATTTATTTTGTCTCTCATTTGATTGAACTGAACTCGAAAAGAAATTAGGTGATAACTAAGAATATCCGAAAAGTTTAAAATGTGATCTAAATGCACACACTCGTACACTGAACGCAATCCTGGTATCGATTTATTTAGTTATCGTAAAATTGGTCTTAGTAAAAACAACTTAAAATTTTATAGGCATATTAGTCAAAGTCTCACCGATACGGAATGGTATGTCATTTTATATTTTAGAGCCAATTATAACGCCTTCAAATTAAAATTAGTAACGTTATTTACTAATTATGATAGATATATTTTCTGAACTGTAAAAGTAACTGTTTAAAATATTTCCATTTTATTAGTAGACTGTACCATATCATTCACATATCTACCATATTTAAAGCTCAACCTAATAATAAACAGGTTATTCTTAAATATTTATACATGTTCTTATACATACAAGTTTCATATATATATATATATATATATTAAACACAGAGGTAGATTTTTATAACATAGAAACACAAAGAAATGACAGTTACATATGTAGTACTGACGTCCAAAAAACTACATCTGTTTTTTATATATTTGTGCGTCGCCGAAGAGCGTTCCATTTCGAAGAAATTTATATATATATATATATATATATATATATATATATATATATATATATATATATATATATATATATATATATATATATTATTTTTATATTAAAGGTAATCTACCGGTTAAGGTAGGTTTTTCGATGAACACAACTACCAAACAAATATTTTATTACTCCTAACAAAACACAAAATCCATCATCCTACTCTATATCAGGTCCCTCTTCATCTCTGAGTACTTTCTTCCTCCCTTCATCCCGTCCAACATCCCTATCCTGTTCCTTCCCTTTCCTCTATTGCCCAACATTCTACCCTCTATCACAGTCTTCAACATCCCACTGCCGGTCAACACCCCCTTCATCCACTTTTCCTGCCTCCATAGGATTGCTCCCAACAAACCCCTCTCTTCGCCCACCATACCAAGTACTTCCTCATTTGTTTTCTTCTCTGTCCATTTCACCTTCTCCATTCTTCTCCACACCCACATTTCAAAAGCCTCCAGTCTACGTCTATCCTCCTGCTTCAATGACCACGTTTCCGCGCCGTACATAGCTACGCTCCATATCAAAGTTTTTACGAGTCTTTTCTTAACATCCTTACTCAAAGTCCCCGTCATCAACTCCCTCCTCCTCGTGAAAGCCTCTTTGCCTAGCGCAATTCTTCTCCTTACGTCCCTACTACTTTGACCGTGTTGGTCCAAAACACTACCGAGATACGTAAACTGTTCTACCTGCTCTAGTTTTTGCCCTCCTATTTTAATGTTAAGCTTGGCCTTTTTCTTTCTAGAAAATCGCATAACCTTTGTTTTATTAATATTGATTCTCATCCCATACCTGTCGCACTGAATTTCCAATTCACTCAGCAATGCTTGCAGCCCCTTGGCTGACTGACAAACTAAAGCTTGGTCATCAGCAAACCTAACTGATTTTACAAATCCCCCGCCCACTTTCATTCCTACCTCGAGTTCTTCCCATGCCTCTTTGATCATTTCCTCTGCATACAGGTTGAACAGCAACGGTGATAATGGGCAACCCTGCCTTAAACCCCTTCCTAACACTGCCCATCCTGACTCCCCGTTTCCCACCCGCACCTGAGCAGTCTGAGACATGTACAGGTTGCGGATTAGCCTCCTTTCCCTCCAATCTATTCCTATTTTCTGCACCATACTCATTAGTTTTTCCCAATTCACTCTATCAAACGCTTTTTCGAAATCTACGAAACAGGCAAATACCTCCTGGTTGTGTTCTATATTCCTCTCGATTAATAATCTCATTACTGCAATGGCATCACGCGTACCTCTCCCCTTTCTAAACCCAAACTGATCATCCCCTAAGTAATCATTTGCCCTACTCTCTATCCTTTTGTTTATGATCCTGAGAACAACTTTAGCTGCGTGGGATATCAAACTAATTGTCCTATAGTCCTCACATGACGTGGCCTTTACCTTTTTCGGAATCGGAACTAAAACTGCTCTCACAAAGTCTTCCGGCCAGATTCCCTCCTCATAAATGCTACGGATCAGCCCATATAGCCTCTTCCTCCCACTTTTTCCTAAGCATTTTAAAAGTTCCACGGGAATGTTATCTACCCCCACTGCCTTATTTAGTTTCATCTCCCTTAATGCCCTTTCTATCTCATTGTCTAGTATGCCTGGACCTAAGCTGTCTTCCTCTACGTCATTTTCTTTTTCAATGTCTAACTTTGTTGGTCTGAGTTCTTTACTATACAGTTCTTCTATATACTCCTTCCATCTCTCTTGGATCTTTCCTGCGTCAACTATTACCTTACCCGCCTTATCTCTAACTGTTAGCATAGCTCTTCCTTTCTTACTTCCCGATAACGATTTAACTTTGCTGTACAGCGCACCGATTTCACCCTTCCTCTGCAGACTCTCCATATCCTCGCACTGCGTCTTCCACCATGCGTCTTTTGCCTTATTTGTAGCCCGCCTCAATTTATTGTTCAATTCTTTGTACTTCATTTTGCCTAATTCTGTATTTATATTCTTCCATTTTCGCCGCTCATCCATCTTTGTAATCATCTCATCCGTGATCCATGGTTTCCTAGTCCTTTTAACGTTAACGGTTCCAATAGTGTCTTTTGCAGCTTTAGACAACCCTTTCTTGAAACTTTCCCATTTTTCTTCGATAGTTATAAGCCCTTTACCATCCTCCATGATTTTCTCTACCACTTGTTTGTATTCCTTCCTTTTCAACCCATTTAATGCTTCTACATTCCATTTTCTAACTCGCCGCCCCTGCCTTATCTTTTTGAAACGTACGCTACATTTCATAACAACTAAATTGTGGTCAGAGTCCGCATCCGCCCCCGGGAAGCTGTGGGAATTTATCACACTGTTCCTAAACCTGTGTCTAACCAGGATATAATCTAGCTGATATCTTCCTGAGTCACCTGGCATTTTCCATGTATACCTGCGTCTTTTGTGGTGTCTAAACCAAGTGTTGGTGATGACTAACCCCTGTCTCCTGCAGAACTCAACTGCTTTCTCCCCGCGGTCATTCCTCGTGCCTAAACCGTAGTCGCCCACCTCATCACCATCTCTTCCTTCGCCTACCGTCGCATTCCAATCCCCCATCACTATCAAATGTTTCCCTGCAAGAACACACGCGATCATGTCCTCTAACTGATCGCATATCCTATCGACCTCTTCTTCCTTATGGTTGCTCGGTGGCATATATACCTGAATAATAACTAAGTTCGTCGGTTCTGCTTTTATCTCCACTAGTAGTATTCTATCCGTTACCTGCTCTATGTTGACTACGCTTCTTCCTACCTCTTCATTTAATACTATGGCAACCCCTCGTTGGCTCTCGTCCCCACCGCTGTATATTATTCTATACTTATCACTCCAGTAATCCCCGCTATCTTTCCATCTCACCTCGCATAGACCTAAAATATCTATATTTCCCCTTTCCATCTCTCGCTTAACATTCTCCAGTTTTCCTGTCCTCATCATTGTCCTAACATTCCACGTTCCTATTCTAACTAATTTGGTCTTCTTCTCCTGAGTCTTCTGTCCTGCTGCTGCTGGTTTTCCCTTGCAAGGGTTTCGTGGGATGACGACCGCGGAAGCCTTGCCTCCCCCGCTGCCGGGCCCTTGTGAGTCGATACACTTGTTCCAGCGGCGTTCCCATTCCTGGAACGCTCCCGCGAAGGCATCATCGGGAACCTGTCGAAGACACGTCGTCACGGCCTCTTTGACGGCGTCCAAAGTCCCGTATCGCGTTCCTTTCAAACTCCTCTTTATCTTCGGGAACAGAAAGAAGTCCGGTAGTGCCAAGTCCGGGCTGCAGGGCGGGTGCGGCAGCGTTGCCACGCCGTGATTGGCCAAGAAGTCCGACACGACAAGCGCGGTGTGAGACGGCGCATTGTCGTGATGCAGCCGCCAGATGTTTTTGATCGCTGGCCGGACGCGGGCAACTCGTTTTCGAAGCCTGTCGAGCACTTGGACGTAAAATGCAGCATTTACAGTTTGTCGTTCAGGTACAAATTCGTAGTGGACGATTCCCCTTTTGTCAAAAAAGACACTGAGCATCGCCTTGATCCGAGATTTGCTCATGCGAGCTTTCTTTTGACGGGGTGATGATGGGGTGTGCCACTCCGCACTTTGTCTCTTCGACTCCAGGTCGTACGTCTCGTCACCCGAAACAACGTCCTCTAAAAATGTGGATAATTTTTGCAGTGATCCGCAAGTTGTGTCGCGATTTCCAAACGATTTAGTCTTTGTTCATCACTGAGCACTTTAGGCACCAACTTTGCACAAATTTTTCGCATCTGTAATTGCTCCCTAATAATCTCGTGCACTATTGTTTTTGGCACATTACACTGCTCTGCTATCATCCGAACACTAAGACGACGATCAGAGTTCAGTACATCTCGAACTTTTCGCACATTTTCGTCGGTGAGTGTCGTTGATGGGCGTCCAGGCCGTGGTTCGTCGTCGACCTCTTCTCTGCCCTCCACGAACATCTTGTGCCACCGAAAGATCATGTTTCTGGACATGGCTGACTCCCCGTAAGCCTGGTTAATCATACCGACAGTTTCGGTAGACGATTTCCCAAGCTTTACCGCAAATTTGATGGAATAACGCTGCTCCAAAAACTTCGGCATCGCGTTCCGTGACGTGGGTCGAGCGTGGAGGTTCGCGTTAACAGAGCTCCTCACTACACCACAGCTCAGAGTCGACTGCCTTTTTCAGCGTCGCTTGCCAACATACCCCCCTCCAATCGCAGCTCGTCAGAGCGGAGCTGGGCGCGCCTGGAGCTGCGGGAAAAAATCAGTACAATTATTTTCCGGACGAACCCTGTGTATATATATATATATATATATATATATATATATATATATATATATATATATATATATATATATATATATATATATATATACATTCAAACACGAAATCCCGCCAAACGGCGAATAAATACTCATATATACAGAAACAGATATAAGGAAAAGGGATAGGAACACATATAAAGGACGAACACAATAGAGGTGGGGAAGGCGGAATCGAACGGATCACAAGAGTTGTGATCCGTTCGATTCCGCCTTCCCCACCTCTATTGTGTTCGTCCTTTATATGTGTTCCTATCCCTTTTCCTTATATCTGTTTCTGTATATATGAGTATATATATATATATATATATATATATATATATATATATATATATATATATATATATATATATATATATATATATTATAAATTTTTGACTTTAATTCGAATGCTGAATAAGAAAATTTGATTTTTTATGCCACTCAAATGTTTGTTTGTCGGGGGGGGGGGGGAATCAAAAGTGCCCAACCTTGATTTTTGGTTGTTTAATAATTTTTATCTATTAAACCAGAAATAACCTTACAAAGAGTATGCCTTTTAATAGATGATAAACCCGTGAAATGGAGGAGGGGTAGAGAATGGAATAAGTAATGAAATAATCACTTAGGCCTTTCTCCGTACGTCCTTGATTCAAGCGTTCCTCTGCATGAATAAAGTTGAAAGGAGAATCGCCCCCGAAAAAATCAACATCCTCTATCTAATAAAACATTAGGTTTCATAAAAAGGACACTAGGGAATATTAATGAAAGCGTCAAGGTCCTTTGTTATTTCACGTTGTCTAGGCCCCATCTTGAGTATCCTGCAAGTGTATGGGATCCTCATAAAGTAGACTTAATTTTTGAACTAGATCGAGTGCAACGAAGAGCAGCCAACTTTTTGAAAAGTTGTTATTAATAAGGTTGCAGTTTCACGGCACTATTGGAAGAATTATGATGAGATTAACCAGTTGACCGTTGGCTTGAATACAGGTTAAATTTACTGCATAAATTTGAGGCAGATTACTTATCAAAAGATGTTAAGGACATATTACACAATCCCACTTACTATGGTAGATCAGATCACCAACATAAAACCAGGGAGATTTTTTGTAGAACACGTTGATTTAAAATGGCGTTTTCTCCTCGAACTAATATAGATGATAATAAACATGATAGCAATCGCGTAGGAGATAATTAAAATTGGTTGTGTGTGTCTTTTTCGATAAGTTACATGTTTTTTCCTGCATGCTATTCTTTTTGTTTAATAGATCCATATTTTCAACAGTTTTGCAGCATGATTTGATTGTACGTATCCTGTTATTAAATATTGTTTTATTAAATAAGCAATTTTTTCATGTGAAATAGGTTTTTCATGCGAATAGGTCGAGTTTCGAAGAAACTACGAGTAATATTTGTGTAGAGAAGACATATTTGGTTTTGCATGTGGTTTTATTCTAGTTTACGGGTGGTGAACCTGTCACACGCCCTTGCGGCGGCTTACGGGGTGTTACGTAGATATAAATGAAATACACTAATATACGCATTCAAGAGGAGTGTTGATCACAAAAAGGGTGATAAACTAGGGCTAGTTGGAAAAATAGACAACATATTAGATGAATAAAATTGGTAAAAAATATTTTTACCTTTGTGCGGTCGGATACAGGTATTCTGATAGCTTATCGTTCGTCGGAAAAATGACATCTTAAATCATCTTGTTCTTTACTTCATCTCTTTAATCTTATTTTCATGATCTCTCCTATCGTTCTAAGATGGGGTTAATAAATATTCAACAGCATTGCTTAAGTTGCCTGCTTCAAATTTGTGCAAGAGATTTAATCTTTGCTTTGAACTTCCTTCCGTGAGTGATTCCACTCTTAATTCCATTTACAATGTAGATATGCCATTAAATTTATCATAAGAACGTGTTACAAATCTAGCTTCTCTAAGCCGAACGTTATCTACTTCGAAAATCAAACCACGTTCTTAAATGTTCCCTTACACTTGCGCAATATTCTAAATGTGGTTTAACTAGCGAAATGTAACTTGATATTTAACCTTATCGTCACGTTTTCCCACTACTGTTCGAAAAAATTTCTATTTTTTTCTAACTTATCCACATACTCCCCGTATATATTTTATTTAGAAGAGGTCTTGAGTAGGGATTAAGTATTAATCGATACTATATTTTATTTCAGTATATTTTATGCAGTAGACGTTCATAAGGGAGCAAATCCTATGACAAAAATTCACCAATACGCACTATTTTAAGTTTAATTGTAGTCGCCAAATGTCGTACGGAAAATGTTTTGAATTAAGGTCATTTAATATAGCTGCTCTATCTTTAGGACTGCATATATCGCAAGCCGCCGCAAGGGCGTGTAGCGGCGGGTGTTAAGTCAACACCTGTTAAAGAGGTACAAAATCGCAGGCTAAACCAACAATTTCATGGAAAACTAAAGCTGAAGAGGCGTATACATTCATGAAAAAACTTCTTCTAATTACACGTACGCAAACACATTTTGTATCGACTGATAAACACATACAACTGTAAAGCGCTGCGTCGTCGACGTAAGCGTAAGTTAATATCGACCAGGGAGTTAATACATTCAACATATTCAGATAAGATGTAATGGAAGTTCATTATTATGAGATAAACAAATTTACTCTTTTCCACATGTTTATTGGTAACTTACAACACGTTTCGGTTCACAGGATCATCAAGTCTTGTACCTAATGATGGTTCTGTGTGCCGAAACGCGTTGTACGTTACCAATAAACTTGTGGAGAAGTGTAAATTTGTTTTTCTCAGGGAGTTGATGTTGTTAACCTAAAAATGGAATAAATTTGTTTTGGCAATACTTTCCTAACTTCCACTGCATTATAGATAATGCCATCTATGAATATCCTTTGTACGTGACCATTAAAAAAGTCTATAATTCACTCTATGATTTTTTATCTACGCCATAAGCTTTTAGTTCTGTGAGTACCTTACTATGAGACGCATTTTCGGAACCTTTTCGAACGCTAGAAAAACTGGAGTCAACTGGACTATTAAATTCTTTCGTTCCCAAAGTATTACGAGCTAAAAGTGTAAATTATCTGTAGAAAATATACTCTTTAGGAAATTGTGCCAATTTTTCCAAACTAGGTTTTTAACTATGGAGATGACTCGTCATTATGGGACTAACGTGTTCCCTGACCTTACATGCGGAAGTGAGGGATAAAGGTCTGTGGTTACTCGTTCCTCATCGTCACAGCTTTTTAATTTAGATCTTTCATCTGTCATTTCCCAGCATTTGGGGACTATGAGGCCTATCAGAGGCGTAGTAGGTACAGAACATTTTCCGACGCTATTTTCTGAAATATACAATCTTTATTTGATTCGGTCCGGGGGATTAGTGCGTGTTTATGCTCTTCAGTAAACGTTCTGTTTCACAAAGTGAAATTTAAATGTCAAACATTGATTGGCGGATCATTGGATCGGTTTTTGGAGGATTTGGTGAGAACGCTTTGAAAGAAAGAGTCCATGGCCTTTACTGTGCTGCTGACTAACCTTTCATATTGTTTTTGAGTGAAGTAACTGATAGCTTATATCCCTGAATCTCCCTGACATATGCTTAATTGATTATCGTTCAGATTGTCAACTACGTTTTTCCTTTCGCAAAACTTCAACGTTTTTGAAACTCTTTCTTTGAAATCGCTCCAGATATTTTACAATATAGAATGATGTTAATCTGTTTGTCGCTAGAAAGTTCATTCCTTATAATTTACATCTTAACGTGACATAGCCTGCAACGTATAAACAATTTTATTCTTTCAGCGTTTTACCCCCTAGGTTCCGTGTAATCTTTGAAAAATTTACTTGGAATGAGTCTCTTGACCATTGAACACATGCTGTCAAAGCAGTGGTTTTCGTATCATCAGTATTTTCATACTTCTTTCTCTCTTAAAATTATCGCATGAGAGTTGCGGATGAAGTAAAATATTGCGGGTCACCAATGCATCCAATCTTTCTTTGAGAAAATATATACGCACTATTTTTAAAGGGGTGCTAAAAAAACTGGCAATCGTCTAACATTGTAGGTCTATTCAAAAAGTATCGCGACTTTTGTGTTTTTTCAAAAATTGTTTTTTTTCATCAATATCAATTTTTTCCTCTTCAAAGTAATCACCATTAAATATTATACACTTGGGCCAACGTTCTTGCTAATCCTCGAAGCACTTGAAAAAAAATCATTTTTTGCGATCTTATCCGGCTCCTTCATCGATGCAGTCTTTATTTCATCAATCGTAGCGTAGCGCCGTCCTTTAATGGCCCTTGACAGTTTCGGAAAAAAGAAAAAGTCACTGGAGGCCAGATCTGGGGAATGAGGTGGCGGCGGGATCATTACTGTCTTGTTTTTGGGCTAATATTCGCGCACAAATACGATGAGTGAGCAGGGTCGTTGACATTTTACGAAGGCATATTTTTTGCTTCCAGAAATCCGGACGTTTGTGGCAGATTGCTTCGCGCAAATTGCGCATAACTTGCAGGTACTCGTATTTCTTTTTTACCATTCTACCCTATGGCAAGATCGTGATGCACCACGCCCCTGTAATCGAAGAATACTCTAAGCAAAACTTTCACATTCGACCGAACTCTGCGCGCTTTTTTCGGTCTTCGCTAGTGCTGCAGCTTCCATTGGGATGATAGGGAGCTTGGGAGTTTCTACGCCATAACCATAAACCGTCTCCGGTTATGTATTTGTTACCAGTTATGACCCTCGGGAGCAAATTTGGGTCGTTGCGGACAGTCCAAAACCTCATTAGCAATGTTGATGCGTTGCCGTTTTTGGCCGAAATTGAGCAATTTTGATACGAATTTCACGACGACCCATGTCATACCCAAATCATTGGTAAAAATCGACTGGAACGAGCCAGTCGATATATTTAGGTCCTCATCAACTTCTCTAATGGTGATTCGACGATTGGCCAACACAATTTTCTTCACTTCATCAATGTTTGCGTCTGTCGTTGACGTCCTCAGGGGTCCGGCACGCTCTTCGTCGTTCACATCTTCTCGGCCCTCTGAGAATATTTTGTACCACCGATAAACGTTACTTTGGTCCAAGGTAGTTTCTCCATTTTCCACAGTTAGCATTTGGAATGTGTCCGCGCACTTAATTTCGTTTTTTTTTGATACAAATTCTTTGATCCATTTTTTGAACAGGCAAAAATCTAGGACAAGCCAAAACACGTGCAAGCAAAACAGCTGTCAAAAATTAACTGAGCACTCAAAATGGCCGAACGTTTCGGCATAGGTGAGAGATATAAGTACCAACTCAACGCCACAAAAAAGTCAAATATAAAACATAAAAAACCGTGAAAATTCAAAATCCCGATACTCTTTGGACAGACCTCGTATAGCTGGAAGGTGTAACGACGAAGGAGTAAACGAAACGTTCAATTTTTTCTTTAGCAATGCCTCACATAGATTATGCGGCGATCGTTTGGGATCCATAAAAAAAATTGATTAAAGAACGAAAAAGGGTACAGAGAGGGACCCCTAAAGGTCGTGAAATTTTCTTTCCGTTGACAAAGCGTTAAACATTTCATTCAGGATCCTGGCTGGGAACCGGACGCACGGCTAGTTGAAACTAATTACAAAGATATAAATTGTATGGTTTCGCATTCGACATTAGAGATATAATGAGGCCCCCAAATGATATTGGCAATGCCAAAAATTGCCACAGATCTAGAGAATGAGATTGGCGAACTGATAGATTCAAGTATTCCTTTATTTGCGCACTATTCTCGACAACAGTGAAATGGGGAACACCTAAGGAAATAATAGGTACCCGCTGTAGAAAATAGGGAAATAAAAAATTAAATTCCCACATGACACTCTAAGTCTGGCGTCCGAACGCCCCCTTGTACCGGGTGGGGTGTAGGTGAATGTAGATACAGTCCATTGTGTTTGCGAATTCTCCGTCCGGAATATGTAGAATAACTAACTGATATCAAGTGTCAAAATTGCATGTATTCATGTCCTCTTGAAATGAATTTATCTTGTCCTTTTTCCATATGCACTTTAACAGCTACTAACCATGTAATACTCGTAATATGTGTAAGCTGGTTGCATGAATGGCTTTCGGTCACCCCCTTTCCATGCGGTATTTGGTGGGTCGCGGGGTGCCAGGTGCATGATGAAACAGAGGAATATATTTAGAATGGCTGGTGACCTACCTCCCCTTCTGCAAGTTATTGTGGCAGCTTGCGGGGTATTATGTAGATATAGATGAAAAAATCAAAAATGGTATTGTCTCTAGATGCCAAAATGACAGAATAGTGCGTTAAGCTCAACGTAAAAGAATGTAAAAGTGACTTGCAAGTATCTTTGACTCAACCCCTTTTTTTTAAATTGCACGTGCTCCAATGAATGGAGAGGACATTAAAGTCTCCACGGATTATAATTTCTCGTTCTTTGTTTTGGTGATTTTCTTCTCAGTTTTATTATGAATATTCTCGTATTAAATCATCTCACAAATACGGATTCATTTTGGGGAAGGACCTTTTCATGAGCACTGATCACTTCCAAAGCAGTTATCTGGAATTATTTCAGTCGTTATATATCAGATTACATTTCAGTTTCAATAGTTATAATATTATAGTATATATAGTATATTAAATAAATAATTTATAATAGTTATGGTTAAAGTAGTTATAGTTCCTGTGATTTAGATAATATGATGATATCCCGCTATTTTATTTTTCAATCCTTGCCAGTGAACTACTATTTGGTTTCCTTATTTTGGTATGATTTCCGTATTTGTTAGAAACGTTTCCGCCCTATAAAATATGATTCACGTTATTTGACCTATTCTATTTATCTCTAACTCTGACCCGCACTTCATTTAAATGTAAATTATTTGGCAATAAGGACTTCAGAGGCTCACTATTTGAGATGCACATGAATACATATTGGTCTACAAGCTAATCTAAAAAGACCCCCGCAGTACTCAAATATTTTACCAGCTACGCAGCTGGTGACCTCAGACGCAATGAGCACCACAGAGGGCGCAATTAGCACCACAGAGGTTCAGAGGGTTCCTACATAATTAGACTGCCGGATGAAGGTCCACAAAGGAGCCTCCAGTATTCTGGTAGAAATGACGCAACTTCCGATTTATGCCTCTCCCTCGCCTCGGCAATATATTTTAGGTGACTTTAGCATAGGAAATGTGTTAAGTAAGTTTCAGCTGTTCCCCATCCAGTATTTAAATAGTATAACGAAGAAGCTTAAAATATAAATTGTAATCAGTAAATAATAATACGGCTTTTATAGTAATTTTTATTTTTTCATCGAGTGAGGTAAGTAGAGGTGGATAAATCTGCGAATTTTAAATTTTCGCAAAATCACGGTAAAATTTGAGAAAGGGGCTTCCTGAGGCATTATTTGGACTCATAAGATTTTGTAGAAAATTAAATTGAGAGAAAGGATAAAATTTGATTTACAAATAGAATGAACTAGTTTAGTGGACTTAGTATTGAGAGGCCTATTTCAATGTTCCCACTCGGAAATAAATCAAGCTGACGCATTGTTTTTCATGTAAAGTCTTTACTGAGTAATCAATTCTTGGATGAATCGAATTGACTTCAAATTTGTGTCGGCAACAAATATATATGCTTCGGTTGGCTGTTAAAAGAAGAATACAGAAATTTTAAAACATTTTGGGAAAATGATCAACATTCCTGCAAAATTGTGAATTACTATATATATATAACCCAATAATTTAAGCAACATCCGATTCGAGACGAGTTAGAACATTCAGTTAGGTTTAAATAGCAAAATGTAAAATGAATGCAAAAGAGAGAGGTGGTAAAATCATTCAAATATTTTTCCAAAATAATTGGGCGCGTTTAGGCGTCATTTATTGCATGGAAAATGGAAGGATATTCCAGCGGACAGTAAGAAGTAAGTAAAAGTAGAATTTACTTCGCAATAACGCGCTAGCGGTGGAGCAGAATCCATAAATGAACTTCAATCCTAAAAAAAACCTAACCTTGACTTGGTTTTAGGGGCTGGAACGTTGAATCCCGGGTGTGTTATGAATAATAAATATTCCCTGAAAGAGCATTAAGGTCGTTCTGTCCCGAAGTCGAATGTCCCGTGATATTCTGAAAATTCAATGCGATTTTTATCCATTGGAAATTTAATATCTTCCCTTTCCCGTAATTCTTCCTCAAAAAGTGTTTAACGTGTTCTCTTGTAAAAATTGTCAATAAAAAGGCAATTTTTACATATAAATAGCAAATAAAATATGAAGCGATACTACAGGTTTTAAAATGCTTTTTATTAGTGGGTTGATAAAGTATAATTTACGTGTGTGTAAGCATAGGCCTTACTATTAAGCATAGAAATTTCCAAATTTTACGAAGTTCTTATTTTGAACGGGAGAATGGTGTTCCGATTCAAATGCGTTCATAAATTGATGATTCATTGAACAGAATTTCCTCATAAGTACTGAGTAAGGTCTAGTAGTTCCAGTCATCATTTGACCTAGTTAAATTATGTCTCCTGAAAAGTTGTTAGATAACTGTGGACATTTTCAATTTTACCAACCCATCAAAATACCTATAAAGGAAACAATGGTTGTCTTGTTTTTCTAATTTTTAAAAATCTTGGATAATTTAACAGCCGAAAAACAGTTTCGTAAATGTATTGCCGTAATAATTAAAACTAAAATTGCAAAATAAACAAAAAATCTTTTGAGAGTTTACACGTTAACCTTGACTTTTATTTTGATGGTATTACTAGGGTGAGCTAAATGCCATTTCCAACACATTTTTATTAAGATACATACATTTTGCATGTTATATATTACATTGTGAAAACATTTAGGCACATTATTTCTTTGATTTTTACATGTATTTTAAGTATGGGGAATCAAATATCGTACAAAATAGCATTGAACGATGTTAATGTCCCTTTTTTCCCTTTTTCGGAGTCTTTCCAGCACAACCACACCGTAGGCGGCGTTAACTCTCTATCCTTGAGGAAAAAACCCCTTATGGACCACTCCTTTACTGTCGAAAAAGACAATGAGCAGCTTTTACCTTTAATTTGCTCATTCTTGCCTTTTTGGGCTTGGGGAACTGATCGACATGTCACTCAGAGTTTTGGCATTTTGTTTGTGAGTCATATTCAAAAACTCAGGTTTCATCATCAGTGATGACGTCCAAATAATCAGGTTCATTTTAATACGTCGCAAAAGCTCACTTAAAATTTCCGTTTGGTTGGTCTTTCTTGACACGGTTTACACGCAGAGGTTTACAATAGCTAACATAATGCTGCTTCCATAGTTTTCATAGCACTGAAACTGTTTTAACGGCAAAGCTTAGCGTCCCCTCCACCTACTCCAAGTGGTTTGATCTCACTTTAACCAATATGAGCGGCGCGGGAAATTTAATTACATTACTTTTGAAATGCAACCTGTAATCTTTTACCTAGCCATGAACTAAAACCTTGACTTGGTGGGAGTGCTCGTGCGCTCTGATGACCTCTAGAGCTGAGCTGGTGGGAACGTGATATTTGCTTCCAATAGATCCATCCATGCTAGATCGGTCAAAGGGTACATGTAAGAACCAGACAAATGATAGTCTTCTCATACTCTGTTTCTCAATGATGCGGCTACAAAGGTGTTTCACCCAAGGAGGATTGTATTTAACGATGGTATTATATTAAAAATACCATTAAGGAAGGCAATGGGAAACCATCTCAATATTTGATCTTAGAGAGTCAGGATGAACACCATGATTAAAAGGAGTCCTGGAAACTACGGAATTTGGCCTAATTGGTCGGCAGCGGGGGAGACAGGGTTTCCGCGGTCGTCATCTCACGAAATCCTTTCCAAACGAAAGCAACAGTCGCGGCAAAGAAGACAAAGAAGAAGAAGGAATCAGTTGAAATAGTGACTTTGAATGTTGTAATAATGTTGAGGACAGGATAATTAGATAGTATAAAGCGAGAAATGGAAGAGGGAAATAGATATATTTGAGGTCTATGAGAGGTGAGATAGAAGGATGGCGGATATTACTGGAGTGATAGTTAGAGAGTAATTTGCAGCAAATGGGAGAAGGGCAAGAAAAACATTGGCATACGGAAAAAATATTGGAAATATAGACGAGAGACGGAAATGAAACAATGTGGACACAAGATTCAGGTAGAAGGACGTATATAAAGATGGTAAAAATAACAATTTGAGGTTGGTAACAATTATATCGCGAAAAAACGAGGTAAAAGATGCAGTGCAAGGGAGTGAAAAATTAAAAAGGGATTGATGCTACGTACACTCGTAAGGTGAAAGCACGGTCAGGGAATAAGAAGGAAATTTCCGTTAAAACAAACAAATCAATCAAAAATCCGTGGCACACATTTGTTATACTAATCTGTCCAATAAATACGCACACTTAGGTCATATAAACTTTATTTTGAAAAATTTAGTCCACATCGATTTGTCCTCTTCAAGGTATTCTCCATTCGTTGCTTTACATCTATTTCATCTTCTTTTTAAAAGCACCCTTAGGAGTCCTCGGCAGTTAGGATTTCCAGTTTTCTCATCGTTTCTTGCTTTATTGTGTCCACATCTTCCCAGTGATGAATTCTCATCACATTTTTGCATTTAGGGAATAGGAAAAAGTCGCTGGGGGCGAGATCTGGCGAATAAGGAGGATGAAAAAGGATGGTGATTAAATTTTCTGCCAGAAAGTGGCGAACAATCAATGCTGAATGTGCAGGTGCATTGTCATAGTGAAGGATTCATCCATCGTCTCGAGTCAAATTTGATTAAAATAGTATGCACTGTTGATTTTCCTAAATTCAGTTCATCAGCTATCAATTGGGCAATTTTCCGACGATTGGTAAGGACAAGGGACCGCACACGATCAATATTGTCGTCAAAACAGGTTGTTGAAGGTTGTCCCGGCCTTGCAGCATCCGTGACGTCTTGTCGGCCATCTTTAAAACGCTTAATTCACTTGAAAATGGGTTTTTTCTTCATAGCATTATCACCGTAAGCAGCTGCTACCAATATTTCAGTAATTTCTTCACCAAAAAACTCGTTGATTTCATCAATTTCCATTTTCGACAAACAATAAAAACAAAGACAACAGAAACTAGCACCAAAAATAGCACCTAGAAACCTAGACAGGCACTGAAAACCTAGAAACTGGCACGATACACACAGCTCGACGATCCGCCAAGCACAGGAGGCTCATTGGGTCTCAGGCAACTAGCGCCGCTAGTGGGCGGGGCTATAGTCCGCGTCATGGCCGCCAGGTTGCACCAATTTGCACATTTATTGCGCAGACCACGTGCTGTTAGAAACCACTCCACTAACTATACTAAGGACGCGAATGAAGAAATCGATTAAAAAGGATGGTCTAACATGCAACGCAGTCTCCAACTATTAGGTAGCATTCCACTCATTCAGGACGGATAATTCACAAACGAATTAAATCTACAAACTTATTTGTTTATACGAAACCACCCAACTGTACCCGGCTGGGGGGGGGGGGTACACCAGGCGTCAAATGAGTTGAGGTAAATGTAACTCGTAAGTTTCTAAATATTTTCGCTAGTTCTACCCATTTATGTTTTAGTGTTTCCCCTTTGAGTTTCTGTCACAAAGAATATTCAGGAAAGAAGAATACTTTAGTCTATCCGTTCGGTAGTCCATCTCCCCTATTATGGGACAATTGTCTGTTCCATTCATGTAATTTAGGTACTCAATTATGCCTTCTATGATGGATGCAAAGGCACATGATTGGTATCTTTGCACGATTACTCTGAGTTTTCTCATATCTGGGGGTTTTCATCCCAAATCTTGTATAAAATGTGTGACCCTTTTTTTCTTAAATTTATTTTACTAACCTGGCCTCTCGGTACTTTTCTCAATTCTGTAATTAGTTCGTTTTAGATAGATCCCATATGCTGTCTTGATACCCTATTTTGGGTCTTATTAAAGCAATAGCACCTTTCATTCACTTTTTATCGCACTTTTAATGTTTGACGAATGCTAGCTTCTCTTTTGGATGTGCTTTTCCAATGTAATGTGATGGTGACACTCAAGTAATTTGCTTGGTCTGCAACGTCCATCTGAATTCCTCCGAGTTTGCATGTTGGTAAACTCCACTTAGATTTTAGTTTTGGGCACGTAAATAGCCGTACATGTTTGGTAAACAAATCCAAATTTCTTTCGGCTCCCCATTTTTAAATATTCTCTGGGTCAATGTTTAGTATTAAACGATTCTTATCGTTCGCTGATTCTCTGTTGCAGAAATGTCGTTGGCTAACATTTTTAAGTTGCTTTTTTAGGGTGATATAGTTCAGAAAGAGCAAAGGGCTAATTACGCTATCCAGAGAAACACCAGATGTTACTTTTGCTAATTAGAGCTTCGGCCATCTTTTACAATATTTGCTTGCGGTTAGTAGGGAAGTGCTGAACCCATTTTGTTGCATTATCTTTTAATCCATATCCTCACAACTTTTATACCGCTTTGGCGTGAGGGGCTTAATCAAAGGCCTTTTTGTAATCTAAAAATATCTACTTATATCTTCTTTCCCTCCGTGTGTACGATATGGTGTATAGAAAATCTCAACTACGCGTTGCAGGATCTCTCCTTACTGAACCTTTGTCCTTTGCTGGATAAAGGGTTGTGAGTATTGAGAAATACCATGACGTTGCAAATAATGTTCTACGATTCTACAGGAGAAGGAGGTTAAGGAAATTGGTCTGTAATTGGTGGGGTCTTCATTATTTTTGCTATTAAAGATAAGTGTGACGTTAGCTGTCCTCCATTCAAGAGAAACTACGCGTTCCTGCTAAATTTGTATTCTAAGAATATGCAAGTTCGGACATGATTTCTTTCGGTACTCTCGCAGGAATGTCCTCTGGTCGGAGAGATTTGTTTGTTTTCATGTGAAGGAATCGATAGGTTATACTTCTGCGCGTAATTATGGTGTTACCTGTGTTTATAATCGGTCGAACTTAGCCTCCACGTTCTATGTCTGCGTCATGAGTGTAGACACATTGAAAGAAATTATTTGGAACATTTTCTTTTTTGGCGTTGTCTGTAAATATATTACCTTATTGGTATTTAAGAGACTGATTGCTTGGAAGGCTTTCCTGAAATTCTCTGATGCATGACCAGAAAGCCTTTGGGTCATCTTTGGAATAATTACGGGGCCTTTATCTTTTTGCGTTTTTTAGGAAACTTTGTTTGATTCTTTATGTTTCCTTGCGATTTGTTGAGTATTTTAACATATTGCCGGAATGCTTCGACCCAGAAAGAGAATATAAAATGATGAAATGAATTTCAGGCATTATTAATAGTGAGATAGTAAGTTCATTAAGAGAATTGCAACCAAAAAAGACCCTTGGAATCAGACAAAACTCTCGCGAAACTTCAAAATTTAGAAAAACACGGGGGAAAGTGTTTTTATGGAGTGATTGCTAGCATATATGATGGAGGAATTGTGCCAGAATATTTCAACATAGAAAATAGTTTGACTGAGAACAGTAAAGGACAATAAGTTTGATTTACCACGCAGCTAAGGGAGGAATAAGAGGCACGATTGATCAATGCAGTAGTGAGGTCACTTAAAGAGAGGATCACGGGATGCAAGCAGTGTGTATTTGCTTCTTTCGTAGATTTTTAAAAGGCGTTTAATAGAGTGAATCGGGCAAAATTAATGAATGTGTGGTAGAAAATAGGAGTAGATTGGAGAAATGGTAGACTTAACCGCAAATTGTACATATCTCAGACTGCTCTGTTGTGAGTGCCGGATGGAGAAACCCAAAGGGCAGTACTAGGAGGGGTAGGGCACCCCAGAAATCCATTATCACCTGTGTTGTTCGAGGTATATGTAGAGGAAATGGTGAAAGAGGCACGGGAAGAACTGGAGATAGGAATTAAAGTTGGCGGGGAATGTATAAAACCAATTAGGGCTGCGAATGAACTGGCTTTAGTCAGCCAAGGGTTTCAAACATTTCTGAGCGAATTGGAGTGCGTTGGGTATAGGATGAGAATAAATGTAAACACAAAAGAGGTTATGTCGTTTTCGAGAAAGAGGAAGGCTAAGTTAAATATTAAAATATGAGTCAATTAACTGAATTACATCTACCTCTTCACAATAACACGCAAGCCACCGCAGGGGCGTGTGGCAGGGGGTGTTATATCACCACTCTTAAAAGAAGATAAAACCACATTAAATACCACCAAATTCTTGCAAACCGACATCTGCATGATACTCCATAAGCCGTCGTAAGTGCGTGTGGCGGGGGATGTTAGGCCACCAATCGTAAAAGAGATCCACAAACCTACATCTACATAATACCCCACAAGCTGCCGCAAGGGCGTGTGGCGGGGGGTGTTAGGTCACTAACCGTAAAAAGGAACAATACCACATGCAAAACAACAACGTGGAAAATTACACCCACAGCAGCGCACACACTCATCCAAAAATCCCTTCATGTAACACTCATGCAAACACATATACCTACACACACAGAGGATTATATATGCACGAAAAAACATTTTTAACTTGAACGCGAATAAATAAATATACATTTAACTATAATCCACATATGCATGCACATGCAACCAAAAACTTAGTAAAATTTCATCCAATAACGAGGAAAATTAGAATTGAAAATTAAAAGGGGAAATTCTGCTATCACATGGGTGAGTGGAGGGTGAAAAATACAACATGAAAAACGGATAAATTTTAAAATTACTATTCTCCAGAAAAAAGTAAAATATTCAAAACTCCATTGAATGATCGTAAGATGGAAAAAAATATAATTTGATTTTTGAAATATGTGTTCACCTTAGTTATTCTATACTCTAATTTCAAAAAACTTTGAAAGGAATACAAGTTACACTTGTCCCGGATTTATGGTACAGCATAAATTTTTCTCAAAATATTTTGAACCATATCACATTAGAATTAATATTTAAGGCTGCATAAATTGTTTTAATCGGTTAAACTAGGTTTTAATGAGAGGGAAGATAGTCTAACACGTCATAAATATTTCCCATTCCGTCTTTAATTACTTCAAGTCACATTGAAAAATATAAAATAATGGCTTGATATTTGTAAAAAGTGAAGATAAGTTTTCAGCTAAGCAATTTAATTCAGTTTATTTTCACCCGATTCCGCGAGAAATGCTATTAGTAAGTCACGTGATTTATTTGATCAATATCCTGATTAACATCGAGATGAATTTAAATTCGTATTAATGTAACCCCAGGAATATGAGTTTAATTCAATATAGGCAAGTTTTTTATCAATTTATCTTATTCTCTCTTCATTGTTCATATAAGTAATATGATCTGTAATTTGTTGTATACCTCCAAAAGATAAGAAAATATCCCCAGATAAATTTAAATTACTAAAGCGGAAAACATTATTCTAAATTCTAACGTTTCTAATAAGAGTCTTGATAAGAAACTTTCGTTCAAATTCTAAATCTATCTAAATCCTTTAAATTAGGTTTATTTATCTTTCTCACCAAGGAAGTCAAAAAGTCTTCCATTAACTTTGACAAGGAGAAAATGGAGTGGAAGTAAGGCTTTGAAGTTCCAACTTCCGGATTCTTATCATGCATAAGATTAACTCGGGTGAAGGGCGTTTTAACACTTCACTCGAAAGAAAGGCGGCCGGTCGCATTGTTTGGTATCGTTTTATTACTCCGTGGATCTCGGGTACCTCCTCAAATATAAGAAAAGAACTCCTGGTGAGTGTTGTTAACGCAGTGCCTTTTTGTGGGCCAGGATGCGAAACTTTGGAGCGGGAAGCACGGCTTAAAGAAGCTTCGGACTCAAGAGCATCCTCCAGGACCACAGGGAGCGATTGTGGGTTGGGTTACTATACCGCTTCTTATAGTTTCAAAGAGAGCTAGTCGTAGGGCCAGAAGGAAGGGGGAATTAATCTTCGTGGGCAGTTTTAAGGGGGCGAAGGGTGAGAAGGGAAATAAAAAGGGTTTGGGGGAGGAGGCGGGGAGGCGCGTCATCTCTGGTTCTCTCGGGGCGCCACTTTGCTCGTGGACAATGAAACTATTCCCTGAATTCCTTCAGCTCAGCTATTATCGTGAAGATTAAGGAGGAAGAGACGGAAAATCATTAACCCAAAAAGAGTATAAGCCAAAATTCATGTTCCACGGGGCTGAACCTTAATTTAAATCCATTAGGTTATATCTGTAGACGGTGCTAAAAGTCTGTATAATGTTTTCGTCGTAAAAGATATGTCTCTTGCATCATTCAATGTTCAAGAATATTTACAATGTATTCCGCTCTTACAGAGAATAGTCATATCCCTAGGTCCGAAAATAATACCTTTATCTCCTCAGCTCCTCCTCGCCCTTGGTCTTTTATGTCACCGAAAAATATTTCCACGAAGATGACGAAGGTGGTCCAGTAAAAAAGGGCATTTACTCGTATATACGTCTGCTCACCTCACTCTGCGCATTTCGCCCAAATAAAGACCACTATCTATCTATCTATCTATCTGCGCTCACTTCCTCACGCGCCTTTTCTTTTGCCTCCTCTATTCTTATAAGGTCTCTTTCTCTTTCTGAGAAAAGAGAAACAAGGTCGTTTGATGGGAGAGTAGCCCTTAGATTCCCTTTGGCGCGCCCCATAACTTCTCCAACCCGATATCCTTAGGGGAACATTTCCTTCCTTTATGACCTTATACCTTAGGGGCACGCGCGGCAATCCGTGGGCTTCGTGAGGCATTCCTCAGCCTTCTCGAGCGAAAGAGACATCCTCGTTCCCCTCTCCATTGCTCTGCCATCCGAAAAGTGTGGATTCCTCCCATCCATTATGCGACTTCTTCATTCTCTCAAAGGCCGACCCAAATCTCCACTCAGCTGCCATCTTCTGTTGCTTCTTCCCTTTCTTTCAAGGGCAAGCCAAATGCACCACTACGTCTTTGATTTCTTTCCTGCTCCTCGCCATCCTGACTCAAGACCCCTCCCCTGGCCCCGCGTCATTACTCTCTGAACGAAAGACTGCGGGTCGTGCAGGCCGTTTCCTGTCGGTCCAATTAACCTGCCTTATCGGAGACACCCGCGCACCGTCCTGCATTTTTTCGTAAGGCGAGGCCACAGCCATCGCTCTTCTCAGACCTCTTCTAAAGGCGAATCCGGTTAAGACCATGACCTCGCGTGACGAGCAAAGAAAAGCATGCCTCACGGACGTCCACCCCCGTCCTATCTATTTGTACTCCTCTCCTTGATACTTCCGGCTCTCTACCGCTCTTTCCTGCACGGGTGAGTAAGCCGACCTATCCGCGTAAAACCTCACGCTTTTTCTGTGATGATACCTTCGTCTTCCTCCCGGTATTCACTTCCTTTGTTTCTCCGAAACAGAGGAAAGAATGACCTGAGCTACCGGATTGGTCGCTTCTACTGGGTAATCATTACGAAACGATATATCCAAACTGGGTGAGGAACAGCGTTTTTAAGATACCAGCTAGAGGGAAGAATACTGGGCTAAACACATAGAAGGTACACTATAAACATATCGATTTGACCATTTTTTTCAGTTATGGGGAACAATATTACGCTTTAAGAGATAAAAGTAACTGTAAAAATAAACCATGCTGTCGTGTTTTGACAAAACAAATGATAGCTATTATTTGCAAAAATACCCTGTGGAAACTTGTAGAGTTAGGAGGATAAAATATAGATACAATTTATAGAGTTGATTTTTTTTACAAATATTCATTTTTGTACTAGGCTAGTTGAAAATATTATTAATAATTTTCTTAAAGAATGACTCATCCCTTCGTATGGGGTAATTGTCTGACTCGTTCGGCGGATAGCTTGTTGTGTGGCCCGGGAAAATCCTAATATTTGATAATTATTTTCTCATTGAAACATATGCTTAAGGAATGTGATTACGGAAATTAATCCACAATAAAATATTGAAAACAAAATGTATAGGGTAGTTCAATATGCATATCAAAATAAAATAAAAGTTTTTATAAGGGAACATGAAAAACTTAATTACTTCATCTATATCTATATAATACCCCGCAATCCACCGTATGGGCATGTGGTGGGGGAACTTTTGAGAGGACTTCAAAGACCTTTTAAAGTTACTCACCAAAACTGGCTAGGTACTAATATTAAATTAGATGTAATACATGAAAAAAATCCGCAATAAGCTCAATGTAACCTTTCAAATTATAAATTTATCAAATGTTTCTGGTAAATGTAAAATATATAATATTGTAATATTCAAGTAATGTTATAAAGTCAAATATGTACAATATTTACTCATGTAGGATTCGTGTATGGAAGGGCATATGGATTGAAGCGGAGATTATATTTACAAAAAGTAAAGATAGCAATTTGGGAACTGGATGTCATACATTTAAAAAAAAAAATAGTTATCATTGTGAGAGGATATGCTTGGCTGGATGTGGATTTGACAAGAACGAGCAAACAGGGCCCGTACAATAAGTATCGGGACTGGTTCCAAAAATCAAAATTTATTGTGATTATAATTACAATTACTTTTTAATCTTCAAAATAAAGTCCTCCTGCATCGATACGCTTAGGCATGTCTGCCACCCGTCAAAAGCCCGCTAGAAGTCGGTTTCCGGAATACTGTTGGGAGCCTTTGTCGTCGCCGCTTCAACCACCTCGATGGAGTCGAACCGCTATCCTTTGGGCTCCTTTTGAGCTATCTTTTGAGGTAATAACCTTGTCGAGAAAATCCTCATCCTCCTGGACGCAGTCCAAAATTTCTTACGAAATTTCTACCCGCGACAATTTTTGTTACTCGCTCAAGATTTTCGGCACCAGCACACTTTTTTCATCGCAAGATCCTCTGTTACAATGGTATGGACGGTTCCCACTGAAAGGCTCGTCTCCTCACTGATAAGGGCGATGGACAAATGCCTGTCAGAGTCCAAAACGTTTTCCACTTTGGCCACCTGAGCATCGGTTCGAGCGGTCGTCGGGCGTCCGACGCAGTGTTCATCTTCGACGAGCTCCCTGCCTTCCTTGAACGTTTTTGCCCCTCAAAAACTCTTGTGCGGATTAAGGCATCATCCCCATAAGCCTATGTAATAAGTTCAAAGGTCTCCGACGCTGATTTTCCTTGTCTAGAGCAAAACTTCACAGTGTAGCGTTGCTCGACGGTGCGCTCCCTGCTGGCGCGACGACACCACAAACAAACACACATTACAAGAATCCACCCTCTTTCTCAACGCATGCCCAGAGGCGACTGAACTGAAGTGCGCCTGAGTGGTGGGGGACCCCTTTACCGAGCCGACAGGTCAGACCCCTATCCACCGCTCCGTTGAGGCTACAGCGAACCAGTCACGATATTTATTGTACGGACCCTGTATATGTCCATCGTTATACAAGTAAAGGTATCAATAAATAGTTTGGCGAACATGAAACTCGTCCCTAATCCGTAATTGATTCAAAGGAATTTTTTTAAAGAGGTCAGGACCCTCAACTCTGCTTAACTCTCAAATAAACATTCAATATAAACACTCAATGGCCTTCTGATATGCTTACAGGTTAAATGAGCCTGTGTCCGATGGATAGGGGAGCAGATATATACGAACTAATTGAGATTGTCGGATTTCCAAATGGATGGGTCTATTAAGCTCAACATTAAGATTTGGCTCAATCAATTTAATTTTCTGCTCCTATCGACGCGAAAGCGAATTGCTATTACTTATCATCTGAAAAACATCAGAATATTTCTTAATTTTTATTTCACGAAATATGTGTTTTCATGTGAATTTGGATATTTTTCTTCGATGATGCTCCTTTGCAATGAGTTTCAGAAGCGCTATTTCGCTCCTTCCTTCAAATTATATATATATATATATATATATATATATATATATATATATATATATATATATATATATATATATATATATATATATATATATATATATATATATATATATATATAATATATAATATAAATGCAGGAATGAATTCTCAATTCGAAATTTGGTCATGTGAAAAGTATTAAGTAATGCGTTGTATATACTGGAACGTTTGAGGTATCCAGAACTGATTATGCCAGTGTTTTCATTTAATGGATTTTCCTTGGCCATAGCATATCCGGGCATATGCCCTTTCATATTGAACTCCACTGTAACTTATGACTCTTGCAAAAGGGCAGGTGATACGTAATGGAATTTCTCTTCGAAGAATTCAGTGAAAATTTCCTTCATTTCAAGTGAATTTTCAATATCAGAATCTCGTAATTAATATGTTTCTCATTTTCTTTGTACGTGCAGGCAGTTGACCATTTTTCCAAGAGAGTTTCTTGCATTCGTAAAGTAATGAAATGCAGGTTCGTTGCTTAAATCTCTCGAGCGGATGAGCATAGGATGAAGGCATGCAGCATTTTCATTTGCTTCAGATACTCAATTGCAAAAAAATACGGTAGGGCACAGGAACTTGAGAAAGAGAGATGATATGAAAAACTATACGTCAAAGCGTCAAATTTATTTTTCGGTAGTGAGAATCTCAGTGTAAGCTACACAAAGAGTTAAAGTAACTCAAAATATGCAGTGTAGATATCAATGCATTCGGTATTGAAATTGATGTTTTAAAAATGTGTTGGCATCAGTGTTATAACTTCTTAAATTGTTTCTTCTCTTTGAAAGTGTTCTGAACATCGTAATCAGTGTATCTGCTTTCCCTGGCACATGGCAAATTGGAGCGAAAAAGTATGGCGTTAAAATAACATTAATTTAAAAATGTTGGCACAGGTTTTATATCAAACATTCAACAATAAAGGATAATAGAAATCAAGCTACGACCACTACACATTCAAAATGCCGTCATTCATTAACTCCAAAAGGGATTAACAAATAATTATGGTGTAATCACGGAAATTTTGAACTAAAATACCCACCATGGAAATTTATTTACATAATCGAAAATAGGTATTTCGAAATTTATATGTCTTCAAATGGAATCAAATATATTCCAATCTATCAAAAATATTAAAAAGTCATATCCTCATATGTTTACTTCATTAATTTTTGATAAATGTTCAAAATCTAAATTATCTAAATTTGGTTTTGATTTTTCCTAAATAGAGACTGCTATTGAGGAATTTCCTTTGTTTCATTACTTTTTTTTCATTTATTAATTTTTTCGTATATTATCTTGCATTGCAAGCCACCTAGGGTGTGTGGCAGGGATTGAATATAGACTAATTTTTTCGCGTATATTAACCTATCGCAGTCGGACAATATTATTCTGATCCCTTAATGCTCGAGGAAAAAATGACATCTTAAATCTATTTGCTCTATACTTAATCTCTTTAATTTCATTGATATGAAATATCCTACCGTAGTACGATGGGGGTAATGACACATTTTCAAATTCACTGCTTAAGGGACGTCCTTCCAATTTGTGCAAGAGCTTCAATCTGTGATATAAATTTCGCTCCGTGAGGGATTCCCAACCTATCTGTTCTAATATTGTGGATACCCTACTAAATTTATCATGATAACGTTTTAAAAATCTAGCTCCTCTACGCTGCAGGTGATCCAATTCGGCAATTAAACCAACACCGTAAGGATTTCATGTACAGGTACCTGCAGCATATTTTAAATAAGGCCTAACCTGCCACAGATTATTTGTCTCTTTGGTCTTTTCATCACATTTACCAAGCACTGTTAATAAAATAATATTTTTCTAGCTTGCCGACATATTCCTCACATGTGTTTCACTCAGGAGAGGTCGTGAGTGAGGATAACGCCTAGGTATTTAATTGAGTTTACACATTCCATTTCTGTGTTCCCGATACAGTAGGCGTTCGGGAGGAAATTGCTCTTTTCCCAAAAATGTATCACTACGCGTCTTTTTAAGCTAAATTCTAATTGCTAAGCGTCGCACCAGCGTTGCATAGCATTAAGTTCATCCGATAATGATGCTGTGTCCTCAGGATTACGGATATCACAGCTCACCATTGCATCGTCGGCAAATAAACGATTATTACTGGCGACCATGAAGTCAATGTCATTAACATAAAGCAGCAATAAAAAAGGTCCAATAACATTTTCCTGGAGCACACCTGAAGTAACTTCTACAGCATTAGAGCTCACTCCATCTATCACTACTTTTTGTACCCAACCATTGAAAAAGTTGTTAATCCAACCCCGGATATTTTTATCTCTACCATTTGGCTTCTACCTTTGTAAGTAGTTTACTATGAGGTACATTGTCAAAGGCTGTCTTGAAATCTGTAAAAATCGCGTCCACTAGAACATTGCTCTCTCCCGAAGTATGAATATCATGAAAAAAAAGGCGCAATTTATGTTTCACAGGATCTACCTTTGTGGAAACCGTCCTGATTTTTCATTAATAACTCCTGATTATCGAGATGTCTAACGATCGAACTAACAACTATATGTTCCATAACCTTGCAATATAGGGGTGTCAGAGAAACAGGTCTGTAATTGCTCGGTTCCTCCTTATCTCCATTTTTAAATATTGGTGTTACACTAGCCTTTTTCCTATCACTGGAAACTTTGTGAACTACCAGCTACTTCTTAAATATAATTTCTAGATACGGTGCAGCTCCCGAAGCTAGATCCTTAAATAAACGAGTGGGTATTTGATCGGTCCCGGAGAATTAATAGGCATAGTATTTTTCAGCAAACCCTCTATACTATTATATGAGATTTAAATTTGGGGCATCGGTTGGTAAGCTATCAGACACATTAGGTGAGACATTAATGAAGACGTTTTCAAAGAAGGAATTTTTTAATTTAGCCCTTTCCAAATTGCTGGTTACTCTTTCGCCTTTATCATTTTTATGTGAATTAACCATTGACTTATTTCCCTGAAACTCTCTGATGTACGACCAAAAGCTTTCGTGTTCTCTTTCAAATTTTCCCCTAATATTTTCCTTTTGAATTCGCTTAACGGCTTCCGCAATTCCTTCTTTGAATTTGCCCTAGATATATTGTAATCATAGGCGATCTTATTATTTTTACCACTAGAGATATTATATCTAATATTTTTCATCTTGACGTAAGAAGCCTTTGATGTCGCAATGCTTTTCTAACATCCGCGTTGTACCATCTAGGTCCCGTGCTATCTTTTATAAATTTTCTTGGAATGAACTTGTTGACTGCTGAGCGCGTAATCTCAAGGAATTGATTCCACGTACCCTCAGTATTTCGGTGATTACTATCTTTCTTAAAACTAGAAAATTGATTCTGTGGCGTGCACTTTTAGCCATTGTAGTCCCCTTCTTTGAACAATTGAATTTTCCTTTTAGGGTTCTTATTTCGTATCCCGTGGAGCATAAACGTAGCTATTAATGCTCTCTGGCCCCTGATTACTTTTATAGTTTCTATAATTTGAACCTTTTCGGGAATGTTCATTGCTAACAAATCAAGAATATCATTGCTCCTAGTTGGTGAAGTCACAAGTTGATCAAGGAGGAAGCCGTAAAAGAATTCAATGGCGACTCGCAAATATCTTTGTCTTTACCGCCCGTTTTACAACTGTTTGTGCTCCAATCAGTGGATGGGACATTGAAATCTCCTCCAAGTATAACGTCGCTATTATTGTGTTGGAACGAGGAACCTTTGATTGCTCATCTAATTCTAGTATTAAATTGTCTCTGTCAACTGGCGATCTGTGAACACGAATTCATAAATTCTTTTGAATTTAGGACTTCTAGTTTGAACACCAAACGTTTTCCAAACCATGACCCGGAATTACTTCAGCCCTGCTGTAGCAAGATGTTTCAACTGCAATAAAAGCTTCCCGCCCGATTCTATTTTTTCTGTCATTACTCTAGGCTAATAGTACATTACTTATACAACTTTGATAATGAGTACTGAGTTACTCTGCGTCTACACCTACATAATATCCCGCAATCGTCACAAGGACGTGCGGCGGGGGGTATTAGGTCACCACCCGTAAACAGGACCAAAATCACATGTAAAATCAACCCATCGTGCTGGGTCCAAAATCACATAAAAAACTATACCCACCGTGTTGTATTCATTCATACAAGAATCCTTCCATTCTACACGCATGCAAATACTATTATCTAATAAATAATTGCACCATAGGATGCAGTAATGAATTTATCAAATAACCTACAAGCTAGAATTTGAAAGCAGGAAAGCAAAATTCCACTACCTCATGGACATGCAAAGGTCTCCTCCTTAAGGAAACAGGTAGGGAATGTGGCCCAAAGCTGCAGGTAGCGGGAGAGTGCCCCCGAGGAGAGAGACGAGGGGTGGAAGGGGAAATTTAAAAACAGAAAAGGCATAGCAAACAGTGCTGCAAAGAGCACTTCTTTATTTAAAGGCATCCTATCGAGTTCATGTGGAAAGGTTTTTGACGACAAAATACTCGACGTTAGTGAGTAAAATGCATTTGAGTAGGGCTTATTTTTCCCTAGACACTGATAGGTGGCAAGTGAAAATTTTGATATCTATAACCCTACAGGTGCTATCCCGTGTTGTCCGTGGGAAGGAGTCCTTTATTTTGCTAGTTCTGGAATCTATATCCAGAATTTAATAACATGATCCAAGCAAACAATATATGTTAGAGTGCGAATAATTTGCGAGACCTCGGCTTTGAAACATGTGGATCTGAATTTGTTTAGTAAGTTCAACCTAGAATTGAATCATCTTTCTTCTGTTGATTCCCACCCCAACTTCATAAGCATGGCAGTGACGCTTTGTCTATAGTGAATGTAACACCGAGGTATTTTACCGTATCAACTCCTTATGGGTCAAATCCAGCCAATTTGTAAACATATCCCGTTGATCTTTTAAATAAATTTACCACTAACCATTTAATAAGATTTAATGACAATCCCCATTTTGAACACCATATATTAATGCAATTTAGATCCTGCGCTGGAATTAAACGATCCTCATCCCAAGATATTTCCAGATAGATCACCGTGTCATCCGCGAAGATCCTAGTTTATATATATGAGTGTGTGTGTGTGTGTGCGTGTAACCATCTAGGCAAGCATGGGGTCTCGAGTATTAAAAGTGCCCACCTTTTTGCTGGCATAAGCAGAGGCCTTAGGTAGAAAAGAACTCTTCGTCACTCTCAAGTGGAACAGCGTGATGAATGTCCTCCCTTCCCCAACCCCCCATTTCGTTCTGAATCCAAAGCTGTGGAGGTTCTATTCCGCACGAAGAAAAACGAGTAGTCAAAGGGAGTTGCGTGGCCTAAGCGAGCCGACTCTGCCACGCCCCTCTTCCTCTCTCCGGCCCTCTCACTCATTTCTCTCACGATTTCCCGCGCCTCCCCTCTCGGAGTGAAACAAAGAAAGAAGGTGACCGAATTCTTCCGAGGCAAAAGGAGCTCGTTTGTGGAGAAAACGGCTGGAGGTGGTGGAGACGACTGGGTGAGAAAGGGAATGGGAGAGTGGTGGGCTTGCCAGGAGCATGTCGAAATTTAAGAATAGGTGTAAGAGGAGCTGGGGGTTTATCTATCTGAGGACGGGGTGGGTTGGATGGGTGGCTCGGAAAAAAGGGATGAGGAGCGGTGGAAGCATTGGGGCTCGAAGTAAGGTGGATGGATCCTTTTGTGGAATGGGGAATGTTGTGGATGGGTGAGCAAAAGGATACGCGGGAGAAGCCTCCAAGGGAAAAGGTTAACGCAGGGAATTCTGGAAAGGGAAATGTTGGGCGAGGAGGCTGGTTTAGGGACGGATCCTGTAAGAGCTGGACGGGGTAAGGCGGAAATTGTTAAATGAGCGAGCAAGTATATTAGTAAGAGTGAGGGCTTCTCTTTCTCCGTCTCATTCTCACTCTATTCCTTGATCCTTATCACTTGCCTAGTAGTTATAATATCACCTTTTTTATTTTGAAATATTGTTAGGATGGCCTTTATTATTATTAGCTAATCTACCGGTTAAGGTAGGTTTATTGGATGGACACGGCTAACAAATAAATATTTTGTGACTCCTAACAAAACACAATCCCGGAACCTACTCTATATCAGGCCCCTCTTCATCTCTGAGTACTTCCTTCCTCCCTTCATCCCGTCCAACATCCCTAACCTATTCCTTCCCTTTCCTCGTTTGCCTAACAATCTCCCATCTATTACAGTCTTCAACATCCCACTGCCGATCAATTTACCCTTCATCCACTTTTCCTGCCTCCATTGGATTTCTCCCAACAAACCCCTCTCTTCGCCCACTATACCAAGTACTTCCTCATTTGTTTTTTTCTCTGTCCATTCTTCTCCACATCCACATTTCAAAAGCCTCAAGTCTACGTCAATCCTCCTGCTTCAATGACCACGTTTCCGCGCCGTACATAGCTACGCTCCATATCAAAGTTTTTACGAGTCTTTTCTTAACATCCTTACTCAACGTCCCTGTCGTCAACTCCCTCCTCCTTGTGAAAGCCTCTTTGCCTAGCGCAGTTCTTCTCCTTACGTCCCTACTACTTTGACCGTGTTGGTCCAAAACACTACCGAGATACGTAAACTGTTCTACCTGCTATAGTTTTTGCCCTCCTATTTTAATGTTTAGCTTAGCCTTTTTTTCTAGAAAATCACATAACCTTAGTTTTATTTATATTGATTGTCATTCCATATCCCTCGCATTGGATTTCCATTCACTCAGCAATACTTGCAACCCCTTTGCTGTCTGACAATCTAAGCTTGGTCATCAGCGAACCTAACTGATTTTACGAATTCCCCGCCAACTTTCATTCCTACCTCAAGTTCTTCACATGCCTCTTTTATCATTTCCTCTACATACAGGTTGAACAGCAACGGTGACAATGGGCAACCCTGCCTTACACCTCTTCCTAACACTGCCCATCTGGACTCCCTGTTCCCAACTCGCAGCTGAGCAGTCTGAGACATGTACAGGTTGCGGATTAGCCTCCTTTCCCTCCAATCTATTGCTATTTTCTGCAATATACTCGTTAGTTTTTCCAAATTCACTCTATCAAACGCTTTTTCGGAATCTACGAAGCAGGAAAATAGTTCCTGGTTGTATTCTATATTCCTCTCGATTAATAATCGTATAACTGTAATGGCATCACGCGTACCTCTCCCCATCCTAAACCCCAACTGGCCATTCCCTAAGTAATCATTTGCCCTACTCTCTATCCTTTTGTTCATGGTCCTTAGAACAACTTTAGCTGCGTGGGATATCAAACTAATTGTCCTACAGTCCTCACATGACGTGGCCTTTACCTTTTTCGGAATAGGAACTAAAACTGATCTCACAAAGTCTTCCGGCCAGATTCCCTCCTCATAAATACTACGGATCAGCCCATATAGCCTCTTCCTCCCACATTTTCCCAAGCATTTTAAAAGTTCCACGGGAATGTTATCTACCCCCACGGCCTTATTTAGTTTCATCTCCCTTAATGCCCTTTCTATCTCATTGTCTAGTATGCCTGGACCTATGCTGTCTCCCTCTACGTCATGTTCCTTTTCAATGTCTAACTTTGTTGGTGTAAGTTCTTTACTATACAGTTCTTCTATATACTCCTTCCATCTCTCTTGGATCTTTCCTGTGTCAAGTATTATCTTACCCGCCTTATCTCTAACTGCAATCGTTGATCTCCCTTTCTTACTTCCGGATAAAGATTTAACTTCCACCACGTCAAGGTTGTAGTCCGGGGAGGGATATATATATATATATATATATATATATATATATATATATATATATATATATATATATATATATATATATATATATACCATAAACACAGTAATCAACCCGAAGGTCGGTTTGGTAGGTGATGGTAGAATTCACCCAGTACTAAGCCCTATACGGCGAATGAAATTTACACATCAGGGTAGGTGTGCCAGTTAGGGGGGCCAGTTAGGGGCAGGGTAGGGGGGCCAGTTAGGGCCAGGGTAGGGGGGCCAGGACACGGCGCTCAACATCATCTTCAGGTAAAGATGATGTCGAACTTCGCAACCCGGGTCGTATCGAAATAGAATTTCTGTGGAATCACAAAGTTACTATTCCAAAGAAACTGCGGGAGATGCCGCAGCAGTAACTTTTAACGGAGTCATCCGCTAATGTGCATTTCAAGGCAACAATTTCAGAGTGTAAAAATTATTCGCCTTGACTGGGATGGGACTGGACTGGGATCCCAGTCAAGGCGAATGATTTTTACACTCTGAAATTGTTGCATACAATGTTACTATATTTTCATTATGAATCGGCACCATAAAGTTACGCCTAAAACCATCATTTTAGTGAACTCTTAATCCTGAAACAGGAGTTAAGCATTTTTCCTGCTCAGTTGTTTCATTCCTGTGTATTTGTCAACAAATCATTCCCTCCCTGCCTTCTTTGTGGAGCGGCAGTCGCGGAGAAATATATTCCTCTCTTAATTGAGAAACAGGGAATATGCAGATATTTCTAGATAGTGTTGGCACAATTTTATCAGAAGCATTAAGGTTGTCGCAGAAGAGTTTAACTTGCGAACACCCTAATCTCTCTTGATATAATTGAAAATATTAAGACTAGGCCACTTTCAACCCTCGTCTTTGTTTTTACATTCCAAATTATCTTCCTCCAGTCAAAAGGTTAAAGTTTTCTAACCAATTATTTTCTCACTTTTAATAACTAGCATTCTACATAACTTTAATCGCTATTCATAATTAAAATTAGTTTGCAAACGGCAATTCAAAGAAAAGTTTGTATTTGTAATATTGTATTTGTATTTATATTGTTTGTATTTGTAATTGAAATACTTGTATTTACACAAGGTACAAAATTATCACATAACAATCCGTTAACTAAGTCCTTTAAAATTATTCAAAGTACTACTACGCTTCTTCGCATTGAATCGCGATTGTTAAAACTTCTTCAGTGGCTTATTTGTAAAAGCTACTGCGAGTTTAAGATACGTTCATCGTATTAACTTCTTTCGTGAGTAAATGCCTGAGAAACTGAGCTCAAGTTGGAAATTAGGGAGTTACTTTGAATCTTGAAAGCAGTAAATCGGAGTAAAAATTTCTTCAGAGGTAATGCAAATATTATTTCCGCAAAAATACGTCATATGCAAATATTAGTTCCGCAAATTATTCCATACATCAATGCAAATATTAGTTCCGCAAAAACTGAGATGCTCGAGGTCTTAGCTCCGTTTTCTTTTAAAGTAAAAATGTGGCAGGAGATTTCTCATTTCTAATCTCAAAGAACCTTTGCAGGAATATTTATTGTAAGTTGACGCCATCAATGTCAAAAAATCATGCTTTAAACTGGTGATACGGTTCAATGAAACAAATTTTTCATTGCACTATGGAGAAAAACTAGCAATTTGGAATTTTATTTCCTCGAACCGATCTATTCTTCAAATTGTAAATAAATGGGTCAAACTCATAAAGAGTTTAAAGTAGTCGGAAATACATCGGCTATTTAAAGACGCTATAGCTTCAATTTAATGATTATTCTATTTATCGATAAAAAGGTCCGCCCATCTTTTTATTTTAGTTTCCAAAATATTGACCCTTGAATATTAATATTCAATTTTATGGAAAGTGATACACAACATTTGGGGTTGTTTGTAGTCTATTAAGATCCCAAACTGCTTAAAGATGGCTTCATTAAAGATGACAGCATCATAGGTTAAGATGATGGGAGTCCGCAGATTTTAAGGAACAAATTCGACAGACCCGTGGCAGACTTGAGAAACAACAAGGCACCAGGTGTAGACAGAATAAACGGAGAAATAACCAAGGCACTCGTGATCAAAGGGAGGGATACCCTCTATAGAATACTTAAAGGTACGTAGCTACGACAGCGGAAAAATACCACAAGTCTTTGGGAAAAGTATAGCAATTGAAATACCGAAGAAACCGAAAACAATTGAATGCAAAGGCCACAGAACATTGAGCCTGCTGAATCAGGCATAAAAAATCCTAACTCGGATAATTAGCCGAAGAAGAGAAGGAAGGCCAGAAAGAAACTTCTCAGAAAACCAATTCGGATTTAGGAAAAACCGAGGAGCAAGAGAGGCAATTCTCAGTTTGAGAGTTCTGGACGAAAAAATGAGACACGTAAATAAGCCATTATATGTGTCATTCGTGGACTTGAATAAGGCCATCCACGACGTCAAATTGAACAAGATTTTCAAGATACTATGAATGCTTGGATTGGACTATTGTACAACGACGGAAGAATTATTCATAAACTATTCAAGAATCATTTTACAACAATGCAAACAAAAAATGGAAGAAAAATACACGCCAAAATAAACAAAAGAGTAAGACAATAATGCAACCTCTCGCCAGCAATATTCAGCTTATACCTGGAAGAGGCAATAAAGGAAACACTAGAATTGGGTATCAAAGGAGTCAAAGTAAATAGAGAAGAAATCAACATACTCCGGCTTGTAGATGTCATCGCAGTAGTGGCGGAAACTCGAGAGGACCTGCAAGTAACTCAAAGTGCTACGGACCAATTACTAGGGGAATATAATACGAAAATCAACAAGAAAAAAAACTATAATCCTTGAATGTGGAAGAGAGAAGCTAAATACAGATATGACAATTCAAGGAGTGAAACTAGAGCAATTCAAGGAGTGAAACTAGAGCCTTCATCTACCTGGGCAGCAGCGTAACATGGGATGGAAGAAGTTTGACTGACATCAAGCGAATAATAGCCCAAGCTAAGAACGCATTCATGAAGAAGAAGTAATTAATATGTTCAAAGAACCAAAGGCTGATAAGTAATTCATCAAAACTTTCGTGTGGAGCATGGAACTTCACTGTTCCGAGACTTGGAACATTGGAAAAGTGGATCACCCAAGAATAGAAGCCTTTGAAACACGGTGCTGGAAGAGAATGCTAAAGATTAAATGGACAGGCAAGCTAATGAGCGAGGGCGTATATAGAAGAGCAGAAGAGAATAGGATCATATGGAGAACTACGCCAAAGAAGAACTATATGGATTGGACACACATTGAGGCACAAAATATTGATTAGTTGGGAATATAATAGAAGGGAAAATAGAAGGAAAGATTCCACGAGGAAGACCAAGAGACATGTGCACTGGACAAACTAAAAAGGACAAAAACAGAGAAGATATCAGTGATTAGGGGATTTGAAACCAACCCTAGGATTTAAATACTAATGATGATGTGCCAAACATGACCATTAGATAATCGGTGGAGCTCTGGAAAGCATTACGGAGAAAAGGACAAAAGCGGCTTTAGAATTAGCTTTCTTTTGATGAGCAATAATTTGTTTGAACTGAAACTGAGTTCAAATTTTCCATCTAAATAACTATGATATCATTGAGAGAAAACTTAAAATTTGTATTGTGCAAACAAATAACAACCTAATTAATGCATCTTCTTATTTTAATTGCTTTCACCAGTAATTTGGAAATCTCACAATGTCGAACGTGGTTCCGGCTCTCACGCGAACGACTTAGTTTTGATGTCTTTCATCACTCTCGTGTGAGTTGATGTATTTCGCCACGAACTTGATTGTACGCGACACTGCGAGGAAAGACGACAAATGACCTTGAGAGAAGGTTGTAATTTGGTGATTCCTTTAGAGACTTCCTCCGTTTAAGGTCAAGGAGTACGAAGAGGAACCGTAAACAAGTTGCCTCACCATCCGCGCAACCTTATCCAATTGAAGTGAGTCAAGTCCTGCATCATCTCACGCTTCAATTAACTCACGCTCATTGCTACTTCACCCTTTCCGTGCGCCGGGTGTCTAGGAGAATGAGGTGGCCAACCACTGATGAAAAAGATAAAGGACGTGAAGAAGTGACAGTTCTTCCATCTTCGCAGTCCCCCACACATCTGATTCACTAAAGGAGCAACATTAAAGTTGCACCAACTCTTAGAGGGCAAGTTTCTCCCATATTATATTAATAGTCACTTATTTCTTTAAATAATATATATTTCAATGCAGTAATTTCGAAGTGTATAAATTATTCGCTTTGACCGGGATTCCAATCCGGATCTCGCTTAAGACAAATTATTTTTACCCTGTAAAATTGTTGCATTGAAATGTACATTTAGTGGATGATTTCGCCAAAAGTTACTGTCACGGCAACTCCCGCAGTTTCGGAAATTGGTCGCATTGGTCGTCATATTCTCCGTTTCAAATTACGTCGGACCTAAACCAACGCATAATTTATCAATTTTGTCAATTCAGCTGGTTTGATATCCTCGACTTATGAGATTTTTTATTAAATTTAATTGAGTTGACCAAATTTAAGACTGAAGAATATTATGAATTTACAATTAAATAACCTTAAACCGAAAACTGATATTCCACTTAATCTCATATCCCCAATCGCAAGTCACGTCCCGCAAATCAAGAAAAGAAACACCGCATATTCTATTGTTGAAGAAGTTTATCCTGGCAAAGAATTTATTTACTGAATGTAATTAGTTTGTTTGTGCCGATTTAACAAATATTTCATCATGTTAATCAATCATAATTATTTGTGGCCGTATTTTAGACCATAGATATAGTTTTTGGTAATTGTTGCACACAATGTTCTTAACAATTATCGCAGGAATTATGTATTGAAATTAAACAATACAATTAAATTTATTGAAAATAAGATTATCAGAAAAATAAATGTTATAAAACGGTGTTTACTGATAGCTGAACGATAAAATATTTGTCTTACGTCGAAGGAGCCGAATAAATTGGAATCAAAATGTAAAATACCCTTGGTTATTTAAGAGAAAAAACAATAGGACTGAAAAAATTCGAAATTCGAGCTATCTCTGGAATTAATTGTAGCTTATCAGCGTATTTGGATCTTCACAGGTGGGTAGAGGACTTGGCTACCTATTTGGTTAAGGATTTTTCTCTAATAACTCACGCAGGGCTTCGAGAAATACACACTCGTGAAACGTAATTGTTTTTCCTTCTGCTCGTAAGGCATTTAATCCCGACTCTCGATGATTCGACACGTCCCTATTTATTTCCCATTTTGCCTGCCTCCTGTTCCTCTCCGCTCCCCCTCACCTTATCCCCCCCGCCGGTCAATGTCGTTTATACTCGGCCGCTCATCTTCCGTTTGCAAGTCTACCGTGTCACCCCGTTCGACCCTTATTTTTTTCTCCTACAAAATCCCTCTCCTCTTCATTTACCGTTCAGCATAATTCTCACATAATAGCTTCCCACTATCATCTCTTCATTGATTCTTTCTCTGTCGTGTCCCCCAAAAATCCACTCAACTCTCTCTTCTCCTTCTTTTGTTCACACCGCCTCCGTCCAGGAGCAAATAGCCAATCTCCCTTCACTTCCTCTTTTCCCTCGTTTGATCCATGACATCACGGGCACCTTGAATCAAGGATAATGTATCTTTGATTCTCCCATGTCTAGGTAGATTTCTCATCGCCTCCCTCCAGCGCATTTTTCGTCTTACTATTACCTCCCTCCTCGTATCTTCCTCAATATAGATACCATCACTATGAAAATTGAACGCTTATGAGCGGGATAAAAAATAGCAATGGGAAATACTAACGGTTTAGATGGAAATAGTTGGCCTAGACTTCAAGTTTAAAATATTTCTTAAAATGACTCAGCATCCCTTAACATTTTTCAATTTCAAAACAATTTTAGCAAAATATTGTCATCACCAGGAACTATGTGTCAATTGGTAGTTTGAACCAGATTGTAAAGTAAGGAAATACTACTTTTAAATAATGCAAAATCAAATTTGCTCAATACTCAACCGGAATTCTCAGCTAATTAACAATTAATTCAAATGAGAAATTTTTGCTTTCGGAATGTGTTTCGATCCAGAGAATTGAAGAATGAACCGATATATTCCAGCCACTTCCCTGTTAAAAACTTAGCGAAAATACGAGAAGCATAAGTGCGACAAAAAGGCAAATAATCATACGTGATTATGGCGACATAATGAAACAGTGGCGTTATGTTTGATCTAACGTGTGAGAGAGATAGATACCTAAAAGTGAAACCAAGAACTAGAAATAATGGGCTATCAGTCCACGAAATCTTAAAAAATCGAAACTCTTAAAATTTTAATCCAACCAAATCTAGGTGAAATCAAATTCTCTTGACTGTAGTTGTAGTGTGTTTAGTGTATATATATATATATATATATATATATATATATATATATATATATATACACACACAAGGGGGGCCCATAAGTAACGTAAATTGGGCCACGGTTGGGAGCAAGAGTGGGGAAGCCCTTGTTCGGCCGGTCGTACGTCAGGCTTACGCTTCCTGCGTCAGTATACGCAGCGGCATTGCTGTGACTGGATCGGTGCGTCGGTGAGAACTCTTTCAGTAATACGCCGTTTTTCATTTCGGCGAAAAGCGTCATGGCGGATTATCAAGAGCAACGCGCTGCAGTGAAATTTTGTTTCCTGTTGGGGAAATCGGCCGCGGAAACTATTGTAATGCTCAAGACTGCTTATGGGGAAGCTGCCCTAAGCAACATCAGAGTCTACGAGTGGTTTACACGTTTTAAAAATGGTGAAATGTCAATTGAAGACCAACCCCGTTCAGGCCGCCCTTCAGCATCAAGAACTGACAAAAACGTCGACAAAATCAATGCTCTCATTCGTGAAGACCGCCGCAAAGCCATTGGTCAACTCTGTGAGACGTCTGGAGTGTCATGGAGTTCAAAAGAGCAGATATTTGGCACACAGGCGACTGGTTCTTCCATGATGACAACGCGCCGGCTCATACCGCCCTCTCCGTGATGCAGTTTTTGCCAAAAATGGCATGATATCGATTACCCCCCTACTCACCGGATTTAGTTCCCTGTGACTTCTTTTTGTTCCCCAGACTCAAAAGGGAGATGAAAGGAAAGCGTTTTGACACTTTGTAGGAGACCCTAACAATATTTTTGAGAGGCAATTAGCATATGAACAAGGTGAGGGGTCAATGAGGGGATGTGGGGAGAGGGGAGCAGATCTGATTAGTAGACATGTCTACTTATCACAGTAGTAGACATGGTGGTTACAAGTAGGAGAAATATGAGAAAAATTGTCAGGGGGGCGCCAAAGGGTTTGTAGATCTCTGAAGTTTTTTATTCTTGAGGAGGTTTTTGACATTGGCGGGTCATCTGTATGGGAGAGATGGGTATTGGGGTAGTAAGAATGATGTCGCGTCATTGTCGTGTGAAATGGAAAATAACATGTTTTATCTTTTACCTCAAAAAACATTATTTATCTTTTGTCATGCAAACAATGCACTTCATTTTGCATAGGCAAATGCACTATCCCCTCATCCATTCGAATGGACAATCACCGCTACTTCGGAAATTCTGACTCACCTCTTCTCTTCCTATCCTTGCACGCGCAAATTCCCACAGCCTTTCATTCGAACAGTGTTTTACTCTTAGCATCCTAGAATAATACCCGATTCAGCCACCAATATAGAGGTGAGAACTCTTGAATCCGCGTATATTAGCTTTCCGATCTTTCAAAATTCCCACCCTTAACCGCCATCTTTAATTTCCCTTCTAGCATTCCCTGCACCTTCCCCTTCCCCTCTCTCAAGACCGCTAACTTCTCTCCGAAATTTTCAGTCTTACTTGAAGAAGACCTCGGAGAATACATATTATATTTATATACATATATATATACATATATATATATATACCTCGGAGAATACATATTATATTTATATACATATATATATACATATATATATATATATATATATATATATATATATATATATATTTATTTATTTATATTTATATATATATATATATACATATAATATTGATGATGACATTTAAACGCAGAAACACCAGGAAAGGGCACTTAAATATTTAGTTATGACGTTTCAACGGCAATGCCGTCATCATCAGAAGTCTGATGATGACGGCTGTGCCGTCAAAACTACATATGTGAGTGTCCTTTGTTTGTATTTCTGTATTTAAATGTTATAATAAATGTTTTTACATATTTGTGTCTTTACCGTAGAGCGTTCTATTTCGAAGATATTTATATATACATATATATTGAATTGAATATTGTTATGTATGAATACAGTACTTTGAAATTGCAAAGCAAATTGAAAGAAGCATAAGAAATCTCAGCGCGTTATTTCTGATATCTCCTACTAGTTGAATACACTCTTGTTTGTATATTCGTCGCTTTCGAAGTTGGGGTGGTATTGGGTGGGAACGGACGTGAGAGCAGTATTGAACTCCAAAGGAAATGAAACCTTAATGAAAATCCTCTGTACTGTACTTTCCGCAATCCGATGTGCTGGGAAATTCTCTGCGAGCAAAATTAGCACCATGCTGTTCGTGATTGCATCACTGCTTTCAACGTAGAGTGAAAACTCTGTTTGGTGTGACAACTTAAGTCTGAGGTTTGTTTTGGTTACTAATGGATTTGATAATAATTGTTCGTGAAATTCAAATGAGCAGGAGGGGAAGTCTGAATGTAATTATTTGCGCGTTTCGGTATTTTCGCTTCCTGCTTCCAAACCAGATTTTTTACGTATCATCCTTAATGCCATTGGCATTGTATTTATATTTCGCTAGTGATACGGATCAACAAATTACTGTCCAAGTGCTAATGATAAACTTTCATTCAATGCTATTCCAAATGCCATTTTGCTATCTAAATGCTAAACAGGATAAATTAAAGCAAGTGAACCGAATGTGGTTGATTAATTTCGAAATCAAAATTCGGAGATTATAATCATTATAATGAGCTACTGCATCTATATGAAAAAGTGTTATAAGCTTCGGGACGAGCTGCGATTCTATGTCCGTCCGTAATTTGATGTTTCACATTGCTAGAATTAAGAATTTGATAATATTGTCCTAAGTGGTCACGTGGATATTTATAAGACTAAATAACATAATCTGCCAAATGGACAATTAATATGAAGTGGAAATGCGGTTCCCGAAATTGGTGCTTAGAAAAAGGGCAGTCATTACGACAGAAATTTCTCTTTTGCAGAAAAAAAGAGTGGGAATGAGTGTGAAGATACATGAAGTTCTCATCTGGTATCTTGGTCTCCCAAAAAGACATTGGTATTTGTTGGGTTTTATTTAACTTTTTATTTATCTTATATCTTACCTAATTCTTCCCATCTCTGGAATATTGGTATAAATTCCTCCATTTCCGTTTCAATAGAAACTCATAATTTGGAGCTGCATTAACGAGTTCCTCATTTACTCGTCCGCGTAAGTACTAATTAGTTCGACAGCTTCCTAAAAATGTACGTCAATACTGAGCCATGCTAGACCTGTCATAACTTAAATTGGTAAATGGCAATTAGCAAAAAATAGCACTTGACATAGACAACAGATTTTTGTTTATTTTACAGCATATAGTTTCAGTTATAATGAACTCATGGAAATTAATCGTATAACTTATAGATATATTATGTTTGGTAAGAAACTTTATGACATTAATGAGGCCAAACGTTTTTAATAAATTTTAATAGCATATAATTTGCCTAATACCGCTTTTAGAATATTTATTGTGATACATGAGGCATTCCTTGGTGGACTGCAAATGGTAAAGTCAACGGAAAGAAGTTTTCAGGTATAATGTGAAAATTTATTTGCAATGGATAACTATAATTGTAATATTTTGAACTTTTTTTCAAATATAGAGTTACATGCATTTTATGTTACCGAGGCCAATTTCAAAATTTAAAATAAACTCTATCGTGCATTTCATCATTTTTGCGCCCTTTACCGTGTCATTAATATTGGAACATTTCCAGATGTTGGATGGATGTAATAGGTTGTACCCGCAGGGTTAAAATATTTGCAGCACATACTTTGGTAGAGTTACTAACCCCATTTCCATCCTTCGTCAAAACTGTATTTTTTTTACTTTAATGTGGCCTACAAATTCACAGAAAATATAAATTGTATGGATTAAATCTTCGGAATATTTTGGAATTAATCTTGACATTATACCTCGTTCTAACTCTTCTACGAGAAGTATACTCTCAAATAGTCTACAAATATAGCATACATGTATTTTTTGTTGATTCAGTTTTTCCGTGGGGTTATTTGTAAGCCCATTGTCGTCCACCGATGTACTCGCGGAAATTCGTTTGCTTTTAAAATCAATAATAAGGGTAAAATGTAGTTAGTCAGCAACAAATTAGTGCTATGGAGCTAACCAGCAATAAATGATTAATTTTCTCTGAATTAATGAAGGGTTTTCTTCAATAGCATCCACTATAGGAATGGTACACTTCTGCGCGTGATGCGGATTTAATACGATGATCAATTTTGTGATATACGTGCAAAAGTAAGCATATTTTAATGTATAAAGTTCCATAGCTATTTCCAATTAAATTTATATATGTAAAGGTATCATACATGTCTTATACATAGGTGATTTTTGTTTCAAAAGGTGAGAACTGACCAAAGTATAGCCGAGCACATGAGCTGTTTTTGACCCCGTTCCCTTAAATTTATGGAAGGGTTTTAAGCGTAATTAACCAAAAATTGATGCATAAAAAGTGTTAAATTTCTAATAAGAGTTAGAAGATTATCAAGAATGTTCTCGTTTTCAATTATTTTTTCTTTAAAACTGTTGCACCAGGATAAAAATTCAATAACCTCCCGTACTAAAGTCCGCATATACGACAAAATGTCGAAAACGAATATCACTAATGGCTTTAGTATGCACTCAACTCAGCTATAAAACACATCTTGCAGTTGAAGCGTAATACGTGTCGTGGCATTAGAAAATGTTTACGTTCAATCCTGATAAGTTTTAATCCTAAATTGTTATTAGTTTAGGAACCAGTAGAAGTTGACTCTCATTTTGATATTTTAGCACGAATGCATGTTAAGGATTCCAAAGTTTAAAGTTGAATCTATGCACATATTCCACTTATTGGTTATTGTTTATGCTTCTTTTGTCTATATTGCCAGCCGTGGTATATTAAATAATTGATCGGTGATAGACGATTTGAAAATGTTTATGAATATATTTTTTTAAGAGATTAATAAAAAAACAAAGAGTATTTTAGTATACCTATGAGTAAAAAAATAGATTGCAATGCTTAAATCGTTTTTGGAGTATTTAAAATCTCATTACTCAAAAGAGTGAATACATATAGCGGAGGGGGAATGAAAATATGAAGAGATTGGTTATTAGTGTACGATATTGATTCCTGTCTTAGTCCAGGAATTGAGGAACCAGATGTATGCCTGTTCTATTGATTTGAGTTTTAGCTGAGGGTCGGAGAGTGGGAGGAATGCTAGAAAAGAGATAATATAGTATTTATCAAAGGGTGAGTTATGTTTGCCCCAAAATTCCTCTCAAACCTATACCAATCCCCCCTTAAACGAGGTTATCCGGAATCCCTCCAAAATGATAGAATACGATGACATGCGTACAATCCCAAACCTCCCAGCACCGCATGAACTCACCCCCTTTCAATTTTTTCCACCTACTTCCCTGGCATAGAGTCTATGAGATATCTCATACTTCCAATCCTTCCCTTCCAAATTCTTCCCCTCCCAAACATTCCCTGCATTCCTCTTCTATCCACCGTCCTTTCTCCTCATTCTCCTGTCCTCTTCTCTTAAAACATTCTTTACTCAGATGAAAGTGGTTTGGCAACTGAAAACTTGGAATACCTGTGAGTGCCATTTGTATGTAGTTTTGTTGGCTAGCCGTGCCTCACTTCTTTCTTTAAATTATTATTCACATCTATGAGATTTTTTTACAATAAATACGAGGGTAGGCTAAAAAATAATACTCACATGCTTGCAGAGCGCGAACAAAATGGAATAATAAGATCGGGAAAATAGTATGTTAAAGTACAACTCTGATGTTTCCAAATCGTGTTTTTATTTTTCAGCATAGGTACCGTTAAAACTGAGATATTTCTCCCAACACGTAACAAGTTTTTTCATTCCGTTTCTAAAAAACTCTTCCGACTTTTCTCGAGTGCAGGACTTAATAGCTGATTCATCTCATCGTTCAACATGTAAAGGTTACCCTTAAGGTGTCTCTTGAGTTGAGGAAAAAAGTTGGGGGAATAAGGAGGGTGTGGAATCGGTTCAAATGTCAGGTCTCGCAGAGGCTCTCCAGTTGCATGCGAGGTGTGTGGACGAGCGTTGTCATATTGCAAGATTATCGGCGGCAGGCTGCCTTTAACTCGACAAACCTCTTCCTTGCACATGCCAATATAATTTTTTGATACGCTTTTAATGATTTGCCGGTCATTTTGAATCTAATCTTCGACGAGTTTGCGATGTTTATCGTCTGTGGTAGTGATCGGGCGTCCGCTGCGTATTTCATCAACTATTATGGCTTTCCCCGGCTCGCAACCATTTAAAGTAGACCTAGAATCGTCATCATAAACAGTCTTTAAACGACAATGAATCTCAGTAGGAGACACTTTTTCAGCAGTTAAAAATTCGACAACAGCACGCTGTTTAACTCGCGTTGGCATAGCACAAGAACAAGTCTCAATACTTCTGCTTCTCAAAATACACTGGATGAATTTAACGACCTCAAACCTGCGCATGCATGTTAAGGGGGAATGTTACTTCCCCATGCTGCCAAGTGTGCTTCTAAAGGTCATTTTGTTTGTAGTCTATAATCATGTGTACATTAGTTTTCAGTGTACCCTCGTATTTGTCTTCTTCTTTGGGCGGAAGAACCAGAAGAGAAGAATGAACGAGAGCGGTGGATGGAAGGGGAGGGCAGAGATAGTTTTTGGAGGGGATGGAGGGACAAAACATTCTGGAGCGTGGGGTGGTTAATGCCAATATGAATCCCGGGGTAATTAAAGGCATCCAAGAGTTTGCTTTTTCTAATGTCCTAAGTGGAGTGGAGAGCCAGAGGGTGATAAGGTTGCTAAAATGGAAACTTTGGAGCATATTCAATACGAGTATATGCCAATGCATATTTACACAAGAATGTTATGATTTATGTCAGCAAGTAAGTAGACGCTTTGCACGTTGTGGACAGCTACCGCAAAAGTCGGTAGTGTCCCATTGTTTCGTTAATGCTAATTAACGTTAATGCTAGTTAACGTTAATGTTAATTTTAAGAGTGCATATTCTTTTCGGTACATTACTGCTGAGGAATTTACAGATCTGAAGTTCTTCATTTCAGAGTTTTTTTTAAGTGTATTAGTTCGTTTTTTTATTCAGTTTTCCTTATATCTGGCCAAATCTATCTACCTGGCATCCACAACCCACCGCTATGGTGTGTGAAAGGGGATGATTACGCACCAGGCATACAATATAAAAAAAACGTTTTTTCCTACTTTTAGTCACAATAGTTTTATAAAATAACTCAAGTAACGCAGATCATGTTAACTGCAGGTATGTAGTGTGCCATGAAAAACTAGCAAGTCCTTCCACCGTGTCAAGATTGCAGTCTAGTCGGATGGCTACGTCATTTCATCTGGAAAATTACATATTTGCCTTAAAACACATTTCCTTCATTATGAACGACCTCAGGATATATTAACGAAGAAGAATTTTTTTTGTGTAACATTAGGTCGTATGTACATATATTGAAAGGAGATACATAATAAAGGTTAAAAATTAGCATTCCATGAATGGTTTCAAGGATATTAAACTTTTGAATATACAACTATACCATTAGTGTGTAACTCTTCTCAGATGAAGTTTTTTCCATTATTGAGGTTTGAAGACCATCCATATTCTTTTCTTATGCTGTAGTTTGGTTTTAATTACTAATAATTTATTTACATCATTAATCCAATGATTTCAAATTTTTAACGTTAGTAGCTAAGATTCCATGTGCTGGAGAGAAAATTTATGTATATTTTTTCAGTGTTGTTGTAAAGCCTTAATGCAATGATTACTTTCAAAATAATTTTAAGAGTCCAGGTTGCAGTAGTCCTGTGGATAGATCTTTGAGCTTTTGATCTGGAGGACCTGGGGTTGGTTCCGAGTGGCACCTTTTTCTATCTACTAAGTTTTCTATATGCTAAGTTTCTATCTATACGGCACCTGCCCGCCACCGCTAGGGTGTGTGGTAGAGGTGATTATAAACTAAGAATGACGATAATATATATATATATATATATATATATATATATATGGGTCGCATTAGTCCAATTGAGCGTTGGACTGCTGACCGTAGGGTCACGGGTTCGATTCCCGAGCAAGTCTCTGAAGCTCCAACCAAGTTATGTGATTTTTCGGGTACTAGATCTTCCTGGGAAGCCATAACCGGCACAGGGAAAGGAATTACTCCCTCTTCTCTGATGTATGAATTTCAACTGGGCAAGTCTAGCTTAGGGCTGGGTGAACTCCACCACCACCTGCCGATCTTCGGGTTAATTACTGTGTTTATGGTTATGTTAATGTTGCTATGTTTATGTGTTTATAAACAACAAGTGAAGAAGCATGACTTGGAGGGATTTTGAGTATATGCACCAGTATCCCAGGCTGGTATTAAAGAAACGCACTTCAATGTTTCGGAGATTTGAGAGAATAGTTTAGCGTCAAATCATATACTTTAAATTACATAAAGATGTTAAAAATGCATGTAAGTACAAGACAAAATGGAGGTAGTTAGCGCAACTGAGTTAATTTCTTTGATATAATCTAGAATCCGTTTTGGCCATGTCCTTACCGAGAGGGAACGGTGTATTAATGTGTGTGTGTGTGTATAAATATAAATATAAATATATATATATATACATATAAATATATATATATATAATATATTAATGAATGGAAATGCTCGAGCTTCGACCTAATCCAGTTTTCCGAATTCAGCTTAATTGCCCAAATGGTACCCAAAAGCTAGTTTCTTATTTAGAAAAGTGGCGACCCTATTCATTTTTGGGATTATGTATAAATGGGAAGGACTTAACAGAAGAACTTATAGATTTTAGGGCAAATTTATTTGGAGATGTATGAGAAAAAGCAATAAAACCTCTTATTCAACATCAATTTCCTTCAAATCCTAATTTCTATTCATACTGATTATTGTTTTTAATGAGAAAAAAGCGACGCCACTGATTGACTTCAACGACCGTATATGCCTGAAGATCCTCTTTCTAAATATTTATTTGAATTCAAAATGTTTTTCATTAAAACTATATATTTAATGATTTTTAAATTCTCAATGGATGAATCGTTCATCTTTAAAAGGTTTCACAGGATATTTCTACCGTTTTTTCTTTCCTGACTCTCGGCTTTCAATTATCGTGGCTTGAAAATACCTCTGAAAAACATTTTCATCTCCCATTTAATCTCTCTGAAACTCCTCTTTGGTTAAATCATTTTCCTTCTATTTTCCGATTTCTGGTTTGCCTATTCTCTCAATTAGGTTCTGAAACTCAAATAACCCAAAACATAATTAATAAATTTTTCCCTTTTCTTTTATCATTGTGTCGTGCTTTTCGCCTTTAAACCCGAACATTCACACACATCTGAGTAATTCACGAAGGCGCAAATGACCTAAACCGTAGATTTAAATAATAATTAATTACAGTTATAAAAGCGCACAATTCTTCATGAATTTAAACATACACGCAATAAGTTCACACACATTATATACAATGTATATATATATATATATATATATATATATATATATATATATATATACACACACACATATATGCATAGCATATACATGTATAGCAAAGCATTGCTCTTTACACAGTGTATCACAATACCGAACTTGCAGTCTCGTCATTTTAAATTGAATGCGTTAATAACAGTAGGAGGCAAGAATGTAAATTTATTGGTGATTCAAACTAGGTAATAATAAATATATTGAAAGATCTAAATGTTGAATAGTTGGACCAATTAATGTTTATTTCGAATACGCAAATCTTCATTAAATGTTTCGGAAATCCTAGTGCAAACAATTTACAAATTTATGAAGGTGGAGGAGGGGATAATAAAAGAGATCGAGAATCTATCCTGATGTGATAACCAATCAATGCACTAAGTGAGATCTCGAATTTATTTATTTCTTTATGTTTCGGCAAACTCTAAACCAAGCCGTCTCCCCCCCCCCCCGTTTTCCACAAATAACAAATTCACTCTCGCTCTCTCTTCCTCTCTTCGAATGATTGTATCAATGAATCATCCCTTTCTGTCAAGCACTTCCGTTTACGCCCACCAAGGGCGATATATCGCCTGATGTCCTTTGGATATATCAATCATTCGTGACCTTTTAAGACCAGAAATGGTATCGTCATTGTCTCTAAATCCCTGACGTTTCTGTCACCGACAATTGCACCTCATCGGAAAGCCATTATTGAAAACCCTAGGTACACAATAAATACTTGCTATGATATTTCAAAATCTTGTTTTAAATCACGTGGAAAACATGTTTTGGATCCCTGTTCACCATATTCTTTGCATCTGTGGAAGTACTCTTTACCTAGAAAAATGAATATAAATATTTTAGAGAATTACATCACACTCGTTCTAGTATAATTAAGAAATAAAAATTGTATCAATACATTTTTCTCAAAATTTTTTTCCATTTGTTCTCAACAAAGGCTCCTTTTTTCTTTGGATAGCCCCAGACTGACTCTTTCCTTTGTTAAGCAAGACAATCTGATTCTCCAAACCACATTCAATTTTTCTTCAATTCAGCGCTTATTACCTCCTTTCATTCCGTTCAACATGAGTATCCTTTTCCTTCCACAACCCTGCTTGCCTAATGTTCTCCTCTCAGTCACGATCTTTAGCATTCCATCATGAAATAAAAGGCCAAGCATCCACTATTACCTTAAGATTTCTCCAAATGATTCTCTTTCCTCTCTGGGTATTCCATACTAAACGCTTTTCCGTTTCTTCCTTTCCCGTCCATTTTACTTTTTCCATCTTTCTCCCCCTCGCATCTTACCCTCAAATTACACCAGTCTTCTCGCTACAACGATCATATTTCTGTACTACACAAAACACAGCTCAATGTCAAAGGTTTAAGTTATCTCTTAGCATTCATTCTTTCAACGTCCCTCTTATCAATTTCCTCCTAGGCAATCTTATTTGCCCAACAAAATTCTTCTTCTTACGTACATACCGTTTTGACTATCTTGGTTCAATTCATCACCAAGGTAGGTAAATTGTGCCATCTGCTCTATTTCTTGCCCTTATTCTTGCCCACTTACCATTCCTCTTTTTCCAAAACCTCTTAACCTGTTTTTTTTTTCATATTTATTCTCAGCCCATACGTATCACATTGATTTTCTACTGGACACATGTACGAGTGTATGTATATATATATATATATATATATATATATATATATATATATATATATATATATATATATATATATATATATATTTTATATATATATATATTATATATATTATATATATATATATATATATATATATAACATATGACTCTGCGAATGGCATTCCAATTTTTCGTTCTTAATTCATAATTACAGATCTATTAATTGAAATGCCAAAAATCTTCCTTGAATTTAGTGAAATCAAATAAGTCATGCACCAAACAATATATAATTGAGTTCGGCACAGTTTGATAGAGTAATTTATCAATTGGAGGATCTCTCGATGTTTTCATACTGGATTGTCCGTGTGTATGATCTTTGAAAATAAAAAGCAGGAGGAATAAGGCTTAAATTACAAAACAGCACTCATAAGTGACTTCTTTGTAGGAGTTTCAACAAATGAATCATGGTTTTAGTAAGTGATTATTGCAGAAGTTCATTTCATTATTTATAATTATATCCAACTACTCCACTTGCTTTACTTAACTTCCGATTACATCTTCGCTTCCCGCCTTTTTTGTCTTTGCCACGCCATCGAGCACTCAAAACCAATCCTCTTTGTTCGTTTATTTTATCTTGTGAACCAAAAATCGATAAATTAACAAAGGGTGTAAGACAGCGGGATGGCGTTGACAAGGGCTCTGTCGAAGTCTTCTTAGCCGTAATTTTTTTATCAAATATTCCTACTACTTCGAGGTTTTCGTGCTCTTAATATCAAGTCAGATTAAAATCCCACCAACTTTCAATCTATCACGAATCATGGAAGTTGTGTACCTGATTATATGTAAATTCACCAGTATAGATAGTATATCGTTTAGAGTAGAGATTGTGGAAACCTTCGCGCTGATGAAATTAACTACTTTTTCATTAACACATAACAGGTTATCGATCCGTGGGTTGGTTTTTGGTATCTATTAAAACTTTCAATCTGCCCAGTTCCCATGCCAATCTTTTATTACTTCATAGCTACTTGCATCATCATTTCCCATTACCAGCGTCTGGTAGTTCATTTTAGACCTCTTTTTGTAATTTTTCCTTTCCATGCTTCCTTCATTTACTATATTTAGTATATCATTCATACTTTTTGTACACTGAAGATAAATTCTTAAACTATTAATTTATAAAATCAATAATTATGCCATATTCTAGAATCTATTCACTTCCTGCATGCCTGAATGAAAAAAGCAATTCCAAGCAAATATTTGCCTTGAGTTCAAATTTTAATAGTGAATCAGTGTTAAGAATAATGTCAGGTTACCAATTTAAATTGTAGAGTTATCACTTATTTCATACATTTTCCTTATAGTCAGACTATAATTTTCCCAACCTCTTGGATAATAACTTCGATAATAACTTTGACAATTACCTTGATGAGAAATTCAATGACAAGAACGAGCGGAATACACCTAAAATTTTCGATGCGTAATTGTAAACGTCAAGGCTTAAACGAAAACTAAAGCCTTAATTTCTGCAGATAATGCATTCATATTCAGTCAGCCACATCACTTAGTTCCGCAAAATTCTTGACTCCCGTTCTTGGAACGCTACTGGAGCATTTTCTAAATGGGGAATGAGTGCCCAAGATCGTCTAATAATTGATACGAAGTTTCTGATGAAACATAAAAAAAGGATGTGTTCGAAATCGTTCTTGCGCATGCAGCAGAGCCAACTTGCCAATTTGAACAGAAGGAGAATTTGAAGAGAATCATAATTTTTGGTGACCCAAATCCTTCATTTCTGCGTAAAAGTTTGAGATTTGATTGTATTTAGGCGATATTATTTTTTTTTGGTTGTTGACCCAGAAACATTCAACCAGCGGAAAAAAAATTAAGATACGATAGCAGAAAAGTAATCAGACGTAATCAGCATCAGTGTAAAAGTAAAGGCATTATGAGCACTCCGATCGAATCATCCTGAACTTCAAGTCTCAAAATGAAAATATTTTCTCACTTATTTTGCTTGACGAGGTCACGTTGATTTGTCGTAATCTCCAACTGGAAGATAAGAGTTAACTCCGTTCTTTTGATGTCAAAACCTGCCGGTTAACCTGATGATTAACGATTTGAATATAGGCTTCTCTTTTAGATGTTTCAAATGGCTCTCCTGTGTTCATCTTACATACGTGTATATCGTACATCTACCTAGAATTTTTATACATAATTTCTCAAGTTGAAATACTTAATCGATACAATGGCATACTTTGGGTAAAAACTTTGAAAATCGCCAATTCCTAACAGGAAAAAGCTATTCCATTTGTCCTTTCCATGTGATTTTGAGAAAAATTAAGACTAATGTTTACATTATTCAAATACTATAAAACTTACTAAAAGGGTAACATATGATTTGTTATTTTCACTGTAATACTTGTGACAGATGAGATGGCAGAGGGCACTGAGAAATTCTTTTCTTTTCTCGTAAAATAAATGAAATTTATCTATATGTGTGGAAAACTTGATGTGTAATTTTTCATTTCTCTTTCATGAATTTTTGCATAAATATTACCTCAATTTTTTAATTTAAAACGTGCGTGATGTTGCTAAAAATTCATCACTCTGGCCACCATTGTGTACCGCTGAATTCATAATTCAAGAGATGAGGAGTGAAATTTTGCTGTGGGGAAACAAAAGCGATCCCTTTCGTGAGCTCCGGGAATGCCATCACATTTCATATTTCCATTATTCTTTCTGTTAGCGCAAGAAATGGAGTCCAGGATATAGGAAGCATTTAATGGAAAAATGAGACCTTGAGACGAAACAGTGGAACATCATTTGTTTTTCGACTCGTATATCATTATTTTTTTTTAATTATTTAAATCTATTTGAATTATATATATTTACATAATGTAACAGCGTGCCTTTCCGTTATTTTAACGGACGGTGGATGTATTTGATTTTAATAAATTAAAGTGCCAATGCACGTTCTGCATCGTTCTACATTAAACTTTAGCGGCAGTAGGCGTTATATTAAAATCATGTATGCGTTTGTTTTTAACTGTATCCTCATTCGGTTTACACTGTTATCTTTTCTTCATGATCAGATATCCCCAGGGAAGTCCTGGTCATATTTCGGAGAATCTGAATACTCGAATTTCCCCCAATTATTTGTTAAATATTTTGTTAAATATGCATTATAATATTCGTCCCAGTCGTCATATAAACTATTAGATAACACTTGCGCAATTTGTGTCCATAAATGTTTGAAACATAATTCTGCGACAGTTGGACTCTTCGGAAAGTATTGTACTCAAAGGGGGATCGAGATGGTGCGGGGGCTAACGTACAGGTTTCCCACCCAGAGGTCCCGGGTTCAAATTCCGGCGGTGTTGAATATTTTTCAGAGGTATCTCGATTTCTACTTGAGGTGCTTTGTGGAGGGCTATTTGAGTGAGTACGGCGACCGTCGGATGGGACGTTAAGCTGCGGACCCCTTGGCGCCATTCGTAAAGAGTAGGTTAATGCCGACGCCGGGTTTCTCTCCTCCATTCATACTTTCCTGTCCATCCCCTATGGCGCAAATGACCTCAGCAGGCGGTCGCCTCCCCTAAATACTACTACATTGTACCTCTTTGGAAAGTATTGTACTCAAAGCTAATTATCACCGTAATGGATCTTTAATCCTATCCTATACACACTATATACGACCTCGTGAAATTTTGACGAGTGAGATGCAGATGACTCGTTTAAGATGTCAAACAAGAGCAACCCAAATGAAAATCAGAGTCCCCCGCCAAAGAAAACCTTTTATCATCTCTTGTTAGGAACAAATGTCGAAGGTCATAGTTCGACAGGTGAGAGCATTTCTGCATTAGATGCCCTATTGAATACTTAACTTAACGAAATGAATGAGAAACACGAGAAGAAAGAAAATCCAATGAAGTTGATCCTGGATCAGTGTGACATACATACATGTAGAGGAGCATGAAAGTTGCCGTATGAAAACACTTGTACCCATCTAATGGGAAAAATATTTTTTTGAAACTCTCTGGATACAGATATAATCACCGCAGGAGCCCTCCAAATTACATCTTCCATTTTTAATTTATTCCATGCGCTTATATTAATATATTATTACGATTCAGGAGGTAGTATATACTTACTAGCAGTGCATTTAAGGCATCATCATTATTATTTCAATCCTACGAATGGCTTCCTGTCACCCTCCGTTTCGCTCTATTTAGGGTAAATTCCCTCGCCCCCTGATAGCTTCTCTGTTATACCTTTTAATAAATTTGTCTGGTGCACTTGTCTCTTGACCATCCTTGCAGAGTTATCTTTTTCATAATCTTAACTAGAGCAAAAGCACATGCAAAACCAAATCATGTTACCTATTCACAAATATTAGTTTGTTCATGCACACGAAAAACCTGATTCACACGAAAAAAGTGCTTGAATGCAAACAAAATTTAATAGCAGGATAAGTACAATCAAATCATTCTATAGAACTGGTCAAAAGATGGGTCTATTGAACACAAAAATTGCATGCTGGAAGAAACACGGACAAATGTATATCCTACCAAATCTAATCATTCCTTACCCAATCGCTGACATGTCTACAGGTCCTGTATTATGATCTCTAAAGGTTCAAGAAAAAACGGCCTTTTCAAACGATTCGTTCTACAAATAAATCTCGCTGATTTTACGTTGGTGATCTGGTCTACCATAGAGAGTGGGGGGCCTGGAATACGTATGTTCTTAAAATCCTCAGATAAGTTACGAAGGCGGTTCAATAAGTAAGGGCGTTCCTGACGGAAGTTTATGTTATCATCGTGTGCTGCCATCTATCAAACGACGGCAAAACAAATTTCAGACTGATTTAAAGGTTAGTTTGTATTTGGCAGCCATTAGTAGCAGTAAGCAGCAGTAAGACGATTTTTGATGATTTTTTAGTAGAAGGAAGAACGATCACTGAAAAGTACTACAGTGAGTTATTGGACCGCGTTGACAAAAAATTAAAGGAGACACGGCCGCATTTGGCGAAAAAGAAGGTGCTGTTTCACCACGGTAACGCACCAGCATATTCATCCGGAGTTGTCGCCGCCAAACTGCATCAACTACGTTATGAATTGGTGCCGCACCCCCGTATTCACCTGATCTGGCTCCCTGCAACTTTTTCTTTTTCTCTAACATGAAGAAATGGCTCGCGGGAAAAGAAATTAGCTCAAACGGGGAAGTTATCGCCGAGACAGAGGCGTATTTTGGAGAGTACGTCAAATCCTATTTTTTGAAGGGGTTAAAAAAATGGCCGGAACTTTGGGAGAAGAGTATCATTCTAAAAGGGGACTATGTTGACATTAAAAAAAATGTTTTTGAAAAAACGGTTTCTTAATTTCTAACACGGGTACTTATTGAACCACCCTCGTATTATTATTAAGTAATCTACAGGTTAAGTTAGGTTTTGGATGGACACAAATACCAATTAATATTTTGTTACTCCTAACAAAACATTATCCAGCAACCCACTCTAAAACAAGTCCTTCTTCATCTCTGTGTACCTCCTTCCTCCATGCATACCATCCAATATATCTATCCTGTTCCTGCCCTTTTCTCGTTTGCCCAACATTCTACCCTCTATTGCAGGGTTCAATTCATATGGTTATTTGATACCTTTTCTATATGCATGTTGAAAAACGCTAGCGTGAGGTTCATCTACTTCTATAGTTGCCCCTAACCCTACTCGACCCTTGCGGGAATATCCTCCTGTCCGGGTGATTTATTACTTTTATATATTGGAGTTGTTAATCTACATATACATACTGCCCCGCAAGCCACCGCAAGGGCGTGTGGTGGGGGCTGTTAGATCATCACCCGTAACTAAGAAAATAATCGCAAGCAAAAGCCACAAATTTATACAATTCACAAAAAAACATTGTATTCATTCATGCAAAAACCCTTAAAACCCACACACATGCAAACACACAAACTACCAACTAACATACACATGTACTTGAAAATGTGTCTGATTTCTTTGCAATTTTAAATTTTTTTCCCTCGTTTAAATTGAATATTGCTAATATTTTTATTGCCTCTTCGGTTTCTTACACTTATGATTCCGTAAAAGAGAAATTTTTTAATCTTTCCTGCGCACGTATTTCTAATTTTATCCACCTTTGCGATAGGTGTTACTTGGCCTTCGCTGGAAGTCTCTCTGTTATTAGTGTACACGCTAGAAGCATCATAATAAAACAAACCCGTTCCCAAAAAAAGTTAACCTGAATACGCTATGCTGAAACTTTCTAAAAGGGTTTACCTTATATTAATTCACTCAAAAATGTTACACTTTGGAATGGAATCTGAAGCCTAGGCAAAAAAAACCATGCGTGGATAAGGTCTGGTATTCAGATGAAAAAATAGATAGTCAAAAAAGAAAGCACTCGTCAATAAACAATCAGATTCGATGGACTAAAATCAACACAATCCCCTAACATTGACTGCTCTAACCACACAAAAATGATAATTAACCACAAACAAAACAAAAACTTTATTAACAAAACACTATATACCTTGAATCTACACTACACTTCACTAAATCCAAAAGCAAAGAGTACCAGTCTGGTGGGCCAAACTGGATCTCCGGAGCGACCTGAAAGCACGTCCGTTCAGATAAAGAGAATGTCCGGCCAGAGAAAGAGAATGAGTCTTATTTAATCATCAAACTAATTGAAGATTTTTATCATTATTATCGGCAATGGTGACGTTCAGAATTTATGAATTTAACAGTAAACATTTAATATTGAAGTCATTTAATGCCAGTTTTGTTCACCATGCCGAGTGATTGAGTTTATTATAACGTGTTAAACATCCACATTGCGGCACGCAAGCATATTGATTGACTTATTAGTAGAGGTAAAACCAGACCCCCACCTATCTAGTGAGGACTATTTGTAAACACTGATAGGATTTCATACGAAAGAAAGAAGTATACAATGCATACAATCAAATAGAAACGAATATATTTTGAGTGTTCCAAAAAAATACTTCATAGTCTTAGTTCATTGTGGTGGTTGAAAATTCGGTCAAGGTGTCGGGGGAACTTTCCAAGAGGAATAGATAAAGCATAATTGACACCAGGTTTAAACACGGCTACAAAATAAGTTGCACTTGAAACATGCTTCGAGATACATGAAGCTATCCGCTAAAATATATAATATTTCGCCATTATAGGAACAATTTACTTTTGTTTCTATTCCTTACAGATGGAACCGAAATAAAATTATATCTATATATATATATATATATATATATATATATATATATATATATATATATATATATATATATATAAAGAAATGAAGGAAATTTTTATTCGTTTAATATGTATAGGAACGGAAATTTTTCGTCACCGTAATGACAACTTAAAATTAGGCTAAATTTAATTTTGCAAAGCTTGTATTAATTCCCTTTATCTTGTCAAGTATCCAATTTTTCCATTTTCACTCTCCAATTCACTGATATTCAGTTCATGTGATTCATCTTGTCCTCCTCGTTTATCCTTCTCAAGCATCCGTCGCCCTTCTCTCCCAGGAACAACTGACACATCTCTCTGCCATCTAGTAGCATACCGCTCCCCGTAAACGTCTCTCATTTTATTAAGGCTTCCTTTCCTTTTGCCTTTATTCCCTCATCCTCATCCTTTCTCTTATTCCCCCCCACCATCCCTGCCGCTCTTCCCTTTGTCCTCTCTTCCTGCTCTCTCCCTATTATTTCCCCTAACAGCTCCCTATCTAATTCACTGCCTCAACTTCCTTCACTTTTGTCCCTCATCCATCTTTCCTCCTGTCTCTCACCTCTCACGCACCATTCCCTCGCGTTCTACCTTCGCTGAGTTCTCTCTTTCTCCTCATCGTCCCTCCTTACACCCGGCTCCGGCTTCACTGGATGGTGAAGGCACAGTGGTCCGTAAAAAAATGATGGAACTCATTTTGCTGGATATAAGTCGGTTGGTTGACGGTTACTCTGCTAGGGTCGTGCAACTCCCCCAAAAAATGGGGAAGGATGGATATAAATTATCTGTTTTTGATCTCGAAACAGGCTACAAAATTTAACTTTCATCCGGAGGTGGAAGTAGACTAGTTCCCTCACTAATTCCGTCTACCTAGTGCCCGGAAATTAAGGCAGTAGTTGCGTGAAGATCATGTGACACAGTTGACTTCTAGCCCAACTGGAGTGACGAAAATCTGTCTTCTTGGAATGTTTACCGTACACGGCAATTGTGTTCCCTGACCGACCTCTGGGGCAATCCGCGCACCAGCCCGTCCCATGCACGTCACGTCCCTTTTTTCTCGCCTGACGTGCGTCTTCATGTCTCCCAGCCCTCTGCTTTAGTCTTCATTCCCTCTCTCTCTGTTCCCCAGAGTGCGCGCTCATTTACCCATCGTCGGGTGTCTTTCGTTTGGGTTAAAATTTCGTGTGAAACGTGGACTTTGGCAAGCATCCGACCAGCTACTGTTGCCACATTAAAATAGTGGAAAGCGAAAAGCGTTTCTCTCAGAAGTCAACGCGCCACAGTAATTGATCTTAAGAGTTGGTCGGTGAACTTTGTTAATTTGGGGTGTGAGGGGGGTGGGTTTGGGAGGGGCTCGGTTGTGTGGTCTGTCGGCTCCGTTTCCTACACCAGCTGCTGCTTCCCGAGTAAGTGTACGGAGAAGGAAACCGCTCTCAATTCATCCGGAGGATTCAGGGTCAAGATTCGGGTCTTGGATTCCGGACACGCAGACCATTGCTTCGAAGTAACGCAAAGTAAACTGCGATAATCTTCGTAACATTACATTCGCGTAATTGATTATAAGTGGTCAAAGTTGATCTTAAGGGAGTGACTTGCGAGTAAAAATTTGTATTGATTAAGTTTAGGTTTGAGAACATTATGAATCATATTTTAGTCTCACTTTGATTTAATTGAACATACTCAGACTACAAATATTAGTTCCCGTGGTTGATCAATCCTTCATACAACATTGTTACTCTCTCCGCTGGGACTTCTCCGTTCCCTAAGGCCTTCATTTCCTTAATTGATACTCTCGAGGTACAACAGTGAAAAAAAAGAGGTCAATCCGCCCTAATCTTAATGAGTATGATTCAGTTCTGGGACTGTAGATTAAAGAGTCTTCGGTTTCCAACCTACTTCATAGTCTCTCTTCCTCTTACACTCTTCGTTTCCCATCCGAGAGGGACTCCTGAGGTGGGTGGCAAACCTACCCGACGGCGAAGCACCATCATTGACCCACTTACGGTAATGCAGCGATATGGCAAAGGATTTTTGGATGAGGTAGCGAAAGGGAATGATATAACTCGAATGAAAGTGCCTGCTGGATTACAAATTTGTCCGTCCTCCACCCCTCGGCTACCTATTTATTCTCGTGCGCCCCCGCCAAACGTAGTGCATCCAATCCTCTTCCGCGCGGGTTATGGTGATCCGTGGAAAGTATCGTTAGAATATATGATCGAGATAGAGAGCTGGCACTCGGGTTTTGTCAAAATAATGGATTTAGATCTTGGCGAAAGTAAATTTATTTTAGCGAGTGATCGAAACCGTAACATGGAAAGGGTTCTCAAATAAAACTAGGAAATTGGAATCTTCAACAAGTAGAAGGATATACCTTTACCTGCCGTTATTAATCAATGATGAAAGAAGAAACGTTGCAAGCAAAATAAGGAATTTTTAACAGCAGTATTCTGGTTTTGGGCGGCGGGAAACGGCTCATAAAAACTTGCAAAGAGATCCTGATGTTTAATGAATTTACAACCGTGGTTACCATGGCAGCGGAAGTGATAAAATATTGTACATGCTGGAAATGAGGTGTCACTTAGATTTCATGACGAAAATGTATTGAAAGCCTGAAATGCTAATGGAGAGCTATACTTAAGTATTTGGTTCAGAGAAAAGTTGAAAAATGGGAGCAATAGGGGCTCCTAGTCTTCCTGCCATTACAAGAAGAAAAGGAGCACTAATTCCATAATTCCGGAGGAACAATAGTTGAATAATGATTGCAATATTATTAAACAGATATACAGAAAATGAATTTTTAAGAAGCAAATGATGGAGTACGTATGTGCGAGGAATGACCAATCGCTGTAGAGATTTACAGAGAGTAAGTTAGTTAGTAAAAACCAATAGGATATGACTGGTTTCTGGGAAAGGTAATCAGAGTGATTGTCATGTGACAGGCATAGCTTTAAAATAGAACAGCCGAAAAATTTGTAATTCCCAGTCTCATATCACTAGAATATGTTTTCCTAGGTATTCCTTTATTTCGTTTTAATTTGAGGGTAAGACGTTTAGCCATATTCGCTGTAGGTACTTTTTCCTCGCTTATGTACGACGTCGCATACAGTGAAAAGAGCATCATCCCAAGCAATATGACGCAGAATTAGAATTTGGGTAAAAATAACTGGGTCAAAATGAAATACCGTATTTTTTAACAACTTTAGAAGGAACGTAAACTCAGTGTCCATCGTCGACGCCGAATCAAAACGTGTCGTTTAAAAATTTTGGATTCCTGGTTCGTTACTTGATCGATCGGGCACCCCTCCAACTGTGGTAAAAATATTCTCCCCACTCATCTCCGACCCTCATTCCCCCTGGTCCACACGCATTTTTTCTTCCCTCCATCACCCTCCCTTCCTGTACTCTCTCTCTCTCATTATTCCCGTCCGAGCAAAAAAGACTTTCCCAACAGTCCACTCTCATCGCTTTCCCTACGGCCGCTCTGACTCCCGATTGGGAAAAAGGGAAGTTTATCTCGTAAACTGTCTCCCCCAATTGTTCTACCATGCAAGTGATGGTCAAATGCTTGACACCTTCGTTGACCCGACCACTTTATTCACAAATCTCTTCTTCTTTTTTTATACCAGTCCTTTACGCCTACCCTTTATTGTGATTGCTATTTAACCTCTAAAGGTAAAAATCGTCGATGAGCCACCCACCGGCTAAACTTCTAGTTTTTCGTGAGCTTCTCAGCTGTTTCAAAACCGGATAAATAAATCGACTAAAGAGCTCATATAATTTGTCAAGTTGTTGACATTTAGTTGAAGTTGATTTGGCTCTCTGATGAATTCCAATACATATATCATTTGTGAAAAGCACGGTAAAATATATGAATTCAGGTATTTAATAGAAGCCTTTTTGTTCCTGATGTAACTTATTGCAATTCATCATAAAGTTTGCAAATGAAGTTGAATCTAAAAGAATTGCAGAATAAAATTACTTACTTGTATAACTTCACAGAGGACACTCTTTTAAAGTACGTAATGAGAGACCAGGTTGACACTTAAATGCAAAATATGAAGATAAATTTGAATTTTAATGGTGAAAATATAAACTTTTGGCAAATACTTTTACTATAATTTAACCTTAAAATAAAGAGATTATAATAGAGGTTGAGTTTTTCAATGCAAAATTGTGTCCACATATGTTGAGACGTCATTAGGAGTCGATGATTATTTTGCTTTCTTGGAAAAATCTGGTAGTCGATACATCTGCATCGACACAATACCCCACAAGCCTCCGCATGGGAGTGTGGCAGGAAGTGTTAGGTCACCAGCCATGCATAAATGCACAATTCCAATACGACCCTTTCATAGTGAACTAGATTTGTGTTCTTATTATTTAATACATAAGAGTATTCAAGGAAATATTTCAGTAAAGTGACGCAAAGAAGGGTTTCCATCCCATTGACGTTTTCTCTAAGCATCGATTTTTATTATTTGGTTTAACTGCTGAAGTACGAAATGGTCAATCAAGTACACAGTTAAATAAATATCTATTAATCGATCTCAGGTTAGGTTTAGGGATGGTGAGGGCATATTAGTGCCTTTCATTTAGCGTTAGAATACATTAAAAAAAATCAGATATTCATGACCATGGAGCTATTGCACTGCCGCTTTCGTCATTAAAATCGATAAATCCTTGTTTTTTTCGTAATTTTATTTTCTTTGATGATTACAGCTATTATTTATGAGATAAATTAAGGATGAGTACACGTGTTTTTTCTGCATCAAAAGAATTCCACGTAATTCAAATCAAGTACAACACAGGTCTATTCCAATGCATAAATAAATACAACAAACTTGATAGAAGTGTTGACTTATAGAAAGCTATCAAAATATGGACATAAGTCATGAGCATCTTAAGACCTTAATATATATTTATGGTGACAGGAGGGGAGGGTCTCATATGAACACTCCGTTGAAGAATTCTGGTTCTTTCGGGTTTTCCTTTAAGGCTTCCCTCACCGTCACTTTCTCTCGGCCATTTGCCATCCTCCCTTATCTCAGTTCACTCCCTCCTATCCCTTTCGAGGCCCTCGTGGACATGAAATGGAATCATATGCTCCTCGTTTCGCCCTTGGCTGTGCCTTATGTTACCGTCCCTTTCCTCTTGCCCACTCCCATGGGCGAGCCATCTTGTCTCTCTCTTCGTTTTATTTACTTATGTTTATGAGCATGTGTGGGTAAATATTAACTTTCGGTGACAAAGAGGCGCTTATCTCTGAACCCCAAATTGATTTTTATCTGTTATTCTTTTACATATCTTTCTTCACACCTATACCTACCATCTTTTTGTGAGTGCATATCAAACAAACATGAATGTGTTTGTGTGTGTGTATATATATATATACACACACACACCGTGGTTTGTGCGCGCGTTCCTTCCCGAGTGTCTTATCTGCTCGCTTGATCTCTATCCTGCCTACCCCACCCTTTCTCATCCACCACCCACCTGATACGGCGTCCAATTTTCTAAATGTAATTGCTCGCGAGAAAGCCCTACTCCGCCGAATCCTTTCCCCTCTTCCTCCATTCTTCCTTTCCCCCTCCGTCCACTTGATGATATCCGGGGACGCCAAATTTTGATGTAATACCTACTTGGTCCACTGAACGCCCCCTGAGGCAGGAACGTCGTCGCAGATTGTTACTGGGGTCAGTGAAAGCAATAACCGTGTTTACTCGTCAAATAAGCGCGAAACAGGTAAAGATCCTTCAGGAAACGTCATCAAAAACCAGTCACCAGCATAGAAGATCAACATAGGCACATTGATATTTGTTCATTATGTTGCTAAAAAAGATCAGTAACGAAAGAGGAAAATAGTTTTGCCAACTTTTAAGTTTGATGCATTTTATAAAACGTCACTTTATTAATTTCTACTAATTTCATTTGTCCAAATTTTGTCTAATTCTAAAAATATCTAAGGCATGAATTGACAGATATAATGGGTTACGGTCAATAACAGATTTTCAAGCAATTTTTGGGATGCACTTAGTAACGGTAATTGTCCACTACACTGGATATTTGGCCATAATTTCAGTGCCCGGGTTCTGTGCTTGGAAATGCTATTCTATAGAATGTATTGGTACACGAGTATTGATGGGTTTAAAAATACCAGGTATTTAGGTTACTGGATTTCAAAACCAAATACCCAAATGAACCACCACTGTTCCACAGTCGTCAATGTGTTCCTATTTTTACTTTTTCCTGAAAAAAAGACCCGTTAACCGCTCTCTTTACATATTTAAGTATTGAGAACGTTTTTCTATCCTTCCCTTGCAATATGAAGAGTCATCCTAAAAATTATTATGCTCGTATTTGTTTTGGGACCGTTCAGAACAGCACGCCTCGACATGCGGGAGGGTAAAATTGCAATCATCACTGTTTTACGGGTCCCTGCACCTCAAACCCCTTTTTTTCTGAATATAGCCGCTAAATATCCGCTCTATGCCTGCCTCTTGTCGAGGAAAAACTTGGGTAAACTAGCTCCTGAGAACCAGTTTGACCGCACCTGAGCCTATTAGCGTGTCTGTTGTTACTTCTGTGCCTCTGTGCTTGTGCTTCCCTGGTAAAGTGTATTGTGGTGTTAGCTTTAACTTTGTGAAATACTTTAGTTTTATTTAGTTTTTGTGTTGATTTTTGTTAGTTTTGAACAGTGTGGTGGTAATCATAGTGATAATCACTCACTATATCATTTTTATAGTCGTCATTGAATAAAATCCGGCCTTGCAAACCCAAAAACACGCTTTGCCTCTTTCCTTGCCGCTGCCTAACATGACACTCGGCCTCGTGGACCGAGTCCCGTGGTTAACAAAGGTCAAAACTATGAAATAAAGGGTTCAGTGCTAACTACGGCCAATCAAGCTCGGTATTTGGGGGTAGTACTAACACCACGCCTTTCATCAGTCACTTGAAATACAAAGACAACACACGAGACAGACTTTTAGAAATTTTTGGGACAGAAAAGTTTAACGATGACGCTAAAGAAATTAGTATAATGGACCCACGCTAGATAGGTAGATCAGACCACAAATATAAAATCAGGGAGATAGATTCCAGTACAGAGAGAAAAAAATACTCATTCTTTCCCGGAAAAATCAGATATCATAATAATAATAAACCAAAATCACTTTAGAAATATTAAAAACGTTGAATTTACAAGTCGGAACAAAATTATACAATGCCAAGATGTTAGGAATATTTGTAGGAGCATGTGTATGCTAGTTGGTAGTGTGTGTTTTGCATGTGTGTGGGGTGTAAAGGTTTTTTCATGAATGTATACCATAAACATAACTATTTCAGGTTTAACTTTGTGGAATACCTTCATTATGAGGGTAAAAAAGTAAGCATAAAGTTCCTTTTTTACCCTCATAAAATTTATACCATATTTTGTTTGTGGACTGTATACATTAGTGGCTTTTGGATGCGGTTTTTTTCCTTAATTACGGTTGGTGGCTTAACACCCGTCGTCACACGCACTTGCGGCGGCTTGCGGGGTATTAAGTAGAGATGTAAGGTGAATGAGAACAGATTAAATTTTTTTATTATGTTTCTTCAACATATTTTGAGGGAAATATTTTATATGATTTCCAGGTTCCTCCCTTAAAAATGTGTTTAAAGTAGCACCATCCTTGAAATGGCCGCCCCACTGCGGCCAAGAGCCTATGCAGGCTGAATTAAATACGCTGCGAGGGCTAACTTATTATACCCTTACATCAACAGGAGCATATGAGTTCTTTACGATGTCACAGTTGCAGTCCATTAGGATGGACTTGATAATGGTCAAGTAAATGAAACTTATTAATATTTATTAGCATTAGCAATATATGACATTGCGTGAAAATTAGAGTACGAACTCCTTCTACCACATCACGTCAAAGACAGTTAACGTTCTATGACAGGATAGTGTGGAGGTTTATATCAGCAAAAAGGGCTAAGGGGTAATGTCCCCGCATCACGATTCGCACCTTCGTCGTCACCTGTAATCAAGCTAAGCAAGTTTTTTCTTCACCTTTTGCGAGATCGCATATCGGCCGGGTAGCGCAAGAGACAATCGGAGGCCGTCGTTGATCCAACGACTCTTCTCAAACTCCATCGTCCCCTACTCTTCCTCATCCGCCTTTTCTCGCTCCCCTCAAATTTTCTCCACGAGAAGGGTCTCATCCCCCTACCTTCTCTCCCATCTTCGCTCTTTCCTTGGGTTCGCTCCAACTTTCCCCGTCGCCTCCTTCCCTTCTCCTTCCGTCCTCCTTATCTCTCGTCGAAAACCTCCGAAAGCCTTCTTCCTCTTTCTTCTGGCGAACTTCACTCCCGGCGACACACCCTCTCCTTCGAGGGGAGTTTATTTCTTCCCCACTCCCCTACACCACATCCAATCCCTCTGTCCCCCTCTCTTCCAGATAAGTTGGCGGCACGGTAATTTCCACGACCCTGTGAGTACCTCGGGGGAAGGGGCCTCACCCACAGCCTTCCTCCTGACCGCCGCATTGGGACCGCACCGCCCGCCCCCGTGAGCCAATCCTCCTTCCCCGAGCGATTCAATCCCCCTAACAGCATCACTCCGTTTCAAGGCGGCTCATCCCCGTCACTGTCACCGCCCTCTCCTCGACCACTCCTCTTCTCTCTCCCGACCTCCCCTCGACAAACCCTTTCCCTTAAGGCCATCAGAAAAGCCTGGGCAAGCTGCCTTATCCCTTACTCATAGGTTCCTGCCCGCCCACCCCTTGCCCCCTACTTCCCCTCTCTTAACGCAAAATGGAATTCCCTTCCGCCACCTTTTCCCCCTTCTCCGCTGTCCGAGCCCGGGGAAGCGAAGGACTAGGAATCCAACCGTATCTTTGGCCTCCTGTCTCTCGATCCTCTCGGGATTTTGTCCTGCATCTACATACACACAATGCAGACGCACAACAGGGTATAACGGCAGGTACCGTTCGTACTTGTGAGGGATAGGGCAAGGGAAAGGATTTAGAGGCATATTATTGAGAGCGGGGACATTTTTAGTCGTTGATAATTACATTAATCATCTGGAAAAAAAGACGCACTCTAAATCCTCGATTCAGGAATTCATTTCCCTTATTAAGTGTATATACTACTGGATGCATTCATATTAAAAATACGACTGTTGAAAGCTGAATCAAAAGCCTGAAAGAAGACCATCTTTCGGTTTATGTGTTTTGAAATTCCAAACTTAGGGATACAATTGTTTTCTCCAATGGTTTCCAATAAATACTCATCAGAAGAAAATTTTTATTTTATCAGAATTTTCCACGGTTCGTGTAGCCTTAAATTTCCCCATTTCCTCGGCAACGGATATGTTTTTCTATATCTACATAATACCCCGCAAGCCGCCGCAAGGATGTATGGCGGGTAGTGTTAGGTCACCACCCAGAAAAGGGAACGAAATCACATGAAAAATAAACACATCCATGCAAAACTATTCCCATAGTGGCGTATACAGTCATGCAAAAATCCTTTTAACTTACACGAACGCAAATACATATATTATATACCACAAAAAATTACACAATAGGATTCAGTACTAAATGTATACAATAACGTACTAGCTTGAATTTGAAAAGTAAGAAGTCGAAATTCCACTACCACATTGACATACAACATATAGTATAAGGGTCTCCTCCCCGGAAGACACAGGTGGATAATGAGACCCAACGTTGCAGGCAGCGGGAGGGTCCTCCAAAACAGAGAGAGACGAGGGATGGAAAAGGGAAACTTAAAAATAGACAAGGCAAAGCAAGCAGTACTGTGACAGCAGTGTATTATTTAATGGCATTCTAATGCGATCACGCGGGAAGGGTTTTGACGACAAAACACACGAAGTCAGTGAAAGTGCATGCAGTTGAGTAAATTTAATTATTCCCTCGATGCAGAGGGAGGCAAGAGGAACTATTGCTATCAATAACTCTAAAGTTGCTATTCCATATTGTCCGTGGGAAAAAGGAGTCCTTGACTCTTCTAGTACTGGTATTTTTATCCCGAATTTTGTATATATGACCCAAGCGACCAATGTACGTAATGTAATGAAGACGTACATCCCATCCAAACTCAAATGCGACAGTAAGGAACCTAAATGGTACAACGGGGAAGTCAGATCGGCATTAAGAAGGCAAAGAAAGATACAGTAAAATTTCAAAGAGAGTTTAAAAAATGACGATATAGTTTATGTGATAACATCCAAAAGGAAAATAAAGGATTGTCGTAATCAGACGAAAAGTATTATGCGCACAGCACTACACTCTTTTAAATCTAAAATGCTAAGCGAATATCTTGAGGAAAATCCAAAGTCATTCTGGTCCTACCTTAGAGAAAAACAGCGTAAACGTCCAACTGTTCATTCTTTGAAGATGGAAAATGGAGAAATCATTACAGATAGCGTGAAAAAGCAAATATTTTAAACCATTTTTTCCAGAGCGTCTACAATAAAAACACAAACGCACCAAGCGGTCCTCCACACCCAGCCGGGGAACACATGAGCGATCTTACACTGACCAAGTAGGGAATTGAACATCCGCTCCGTTGTATCAAAGCCAGCAAAGCACCTTGTCCGGAAGAAATACCTGCTAGAATATTAAAGGAATTAGCTGCAGATATAGCCCCGTTTTTACATATTGTTTTTCTAAAATCGATAGAAGAAGGCTCAGTACCTCGCGACTGGAAGCTAGCCCATATAACTCCCATCTATAAAGGCGGCGATAGGGATAAACCAACCAATTACCGACCCATTTCCTTAGCATCGATCTCTTGTAAAATATTGGAACTCATTATTTTCACTAACATGATGAGATTTCTTGATAGTAGGAAAACACTAATCCACAACCAGCAAGGATTTAGGAAAAGCAGGTCTTGCGAAACACAACTAGGTCTTTTCATCCACGATATACTCAGATCGGGAGAAAACAACACACAATTCGATGCAGTATTCTCATATTTCAAAAAAGCCCTCAATTAAGCCCCACAGAAAAAAATGTCACATAAACTTACATACAATGGAATCAATGAGAAAATAATTAATTGGATTAGAGACTTCTCGTCAAATCGCAAAAAAATAGTAGTCATCGATGGAGTGTACTTAAAGAATAGAGATGTAACTTCGAGCGTCCCCCAGGGACGTGTAATAGGGCATCTTCTATTCTTAATATACATTAATGACTTAAGCGTACAGCAAGCTGAGGTTATTTGCTGACGACACGGTGGTATACAGGGAAATAAGGAGCCAACTACATGGCGACCTACTCTCTAGAGACTTAGACACTATCTCGGAATGGTGCAATAAATGGGGATAAACGCTTAATATAGATAAATGCGCAGTTTTGAAATTTCGGAACAAAGGAAGCCGCGAACAGGATATAAACTATGAAATAGAGGGTTCAGTACTGACTACGGAAAATCAAGTTCAATATTTGGGGGTAGTTCTATCATCACGCCTTTCATGGGGACCACATGTTCATCAGGACAATATACGGATCAGTTTTAAAGTAACTCGGCTGCATAAAACGGGTGGTGAGGAAATGTAATGAAAAAGTTAATGAGAGTTGTTATTTTTCTCTAGTTAGACCTCATTTGGAACTCACAATTGTGGCAAAAGGAATTAAATAAAGTCCAGAGAAAATCCGCCAGATTCGTTAAAAACGCAGGTGTGACAGGTCTCTTAGGGGGTTTAGGCTGGGAGAAACTTGAATTACGGAGAGAACAAGCGAGGCTTAGACTTTTAGAAAGGTTCAGAACAAACGAGTTTAACGATGACACTAAACGAATTATAATGGATCCACGCTAGATAGGTAGATCAGACCACAAAGACAAAATAAGGGAGATAGATTCCAGTACAGATAGATACAAATACTTATTCTTTCCCCGAACAATCAGAAATCATAATAGCAAGAAACCGAAGTCACTTTAGAAAGATTAAAAACGTTGAATTTACCGGTCGGAACAAAATTATACATTGCCAAGATGTTAGTTATATTTGTAGATGCATGTATATATTATTCGGTATTTTGAGTGTTTGCATGTGTTTGGGGTGTAAGTGTTCTTGCATGCAGGTATGCCATGTTTTTTTTGTGGCTGGAATTAATTTGTTGCATTTGTATGTGGTTTTTTCTCTTTTCTTCCCAAATGATGGGTGGTGTCCTAACACCCCCCGCCACACGCCCTTGCGGCAGCTTGCAGGGTATTCAGTAGATATAGATGTATGTTGGATCGCAAATAATTTTCCTGACCTTGGTGCTAAAACATGCGGATCTGAATTTATTTAGTAAGTTTAACCTAGAGTTGAATCGTCTTTCTTCTAACAATGCCCACCCCAACTCCATTATCATTTCAGTGACGATTTTCGTTTTATCGTAAGTTTTTAACGATACGGGCTGCCCGGCGTTGAACCTTCTCAATTTCCTGACTGAGGTCTTTTTCACTCGGTTCCCATACACTGTATTCATATTCTAAATGAGACCTAACATGAGTGTATTAACAATTTTTCTTGACCTTGGAGTCACTTTTGCTGAAAATGAGTCAGATTAATCCAAATTTTTTATATACTTGCCCACAGACTTTCCTTGCGTGGGTCCCCCAAGTTAAGTCTTTAGTCAAGAGTCATAATAGTAAGAGACCGAAGTCACTCAAGAAATATTAAAAACATTTAATTTACATGTCGGAACAAAATTAAACATTGCAAAGAAATCAGGTACATTTTCAGGTGCATGTGTACCCTAGTTGGTAGTTTTTGTGTTTGCATGCGTGTGGGGTATAAGGTTTTTCTGCATTTTTTTTCTGTTTTGTTTGCGGATTGTATAAACTTGGGACTTTTGAATGCGGCTTTTTTCTAAATTACGGGTGATGACCAAAACTCCCCGCAACACGCCTTTGCGGCTGCTTGCGGGGTATTAAATAGATGTAGATAATATGTTCATACCTGCTTTCTTTACCCAAGAGTGTAACACTCTCTGCTTTAGAAGGGCTATTCTAACCACTTTATTTTACCACCTGGGGTAGCGATTTGCTTTATCGTACTTTAAAGGGATAAAATCTGAGATGACCTTTTACATAATATTGACGAATTGTGTCAAAGTCTCTTCTACGGTGGCATGAATTAAGCGTGTTTTAAAGTCGGGTAGTGAAGAGTTGACCCTGCAAAAGTATCATAGTCTGCTTTCAGGTAATTATAAATGTTTCTTTTTGGTTTGAAATTCTATTTTATTTCAACGTCAAAGTTGGCATTAACGGTCACTGAAGCCGTCGTAATTTAACACACACATAATGCGTCCCGGTGTGTTCCAAAGAAATAGGTACATTATGATCTTTCCACAGGTGGGGTGGTGCACTGCTTGATGGAAATAGTTTCTTTGCACCAATTTTATTAAGGAATTACAAGATTAGCGATCTCGAGTCCTAAATTCAACGCATTTGCTGTCCTAATCGATAGTGCCAGATATTACCGACCCACTAAATGACCTATTCTCTATTCTAAAAAATACCTACAGTGGTCGAGTCACCTTTCCGCTACCTTACTCGCCGCTTCCGCTGTATAATGGACCCAAGATCGATTCAGGGAACTCCTGCACGATCGGAGGGTAGGCCTTAGATCAATGAAGGAGGCTCTTATGTCCGAGCCGATCAATTTCTCAGGTTTCTCTCTCCCACTACACCAGAGATCCGCGATCCTCACTCGGAAAAAACCTATGAAACGTTAAACCCATCTGTACACTCTCGACACCCTGAATATACTTCAGCTCGGAGTTTAATTCTTGAAAGTAATGTGGGACCTCCTCGGATCCACGATCCGTGATATCGTTGGCGCCCACATGGACCACGACCTGCAGTTGAAAACACATCGTGTACCTGATCGCCGCGTCGATCGCTATCGTCATCTGAGGAATTCCTCCAAAAGGTAAACACCAGGAGGTCTATCGTTGATCAACGCCGACGCGGTGGTAAGAGGTAGGCTAAGGTGCCGTCAAACCGATTCTCAGGAGCGAGTGCGAGCACGTCCTTCCTCGAAAAGAGGCAGGTAGAGAGTGAGAGAGAGAGAGATTTTTTTCTCCACAGGCTCCAATGTAGACTGTACGGGATTTCTATAAGAATACAGGCCGAAGTAATATTTCTTTTTCCAAATTCAGCACACTTTTATCACTTGCAACCATTAAGTGCACACCACGATTTCATCAACTTACTTGTCTCTTTCTTTCCACCTATTTTACCTTCTCCCGCAATATCTCTCTCTCCCTTTCCCTGTCTTGTCTCTCTCTCATCTTCTTCCTTTCTTCATCTTTCTCTCCCTCCCCTCTCTGTCTCCCCCTCGCTCTACCTCCCTCCGGCCTCTTTCCGTTTGCTCAGCAATCTAATATAACAGAGAGAGAGAGAGTGCTATGAAATATATATGTAGGTTTGATAATAAATGGCTTTCTTGAAGTAAATATAAAGGCATCACGTGTTTTGTCACTTCGTCTCAGTATGAAGGTAGTTTTTGTGACGATTCGAATTCTATTTATGAACTTAGGGAAGTGATCGAAGTCTGGAATCGCAGAGAGTTGGTCATTTCAATTTTGGTCGTTACTTCTAAGCATTAAAGGTCAGGAGAGAGTATAAAATTTTAGTCTCGCGAATTCTGATGTGTAATATGGGGGAAAATGTGGCATTTAATAAATATATACGTACCTGTATTTTGAAGAGTTAAATCACCTTTGAAAGAAATATTCAGAGTAAATTATTTTTATCATCTCAATTCAATTAGTCATCGCCAATTTAGCACCATTTAGCGAATTATATGAGGCACAGTTTCTTTTCGAAACAAAAAAGTTTGGTCCGTTATATGGTCCCAGTGTACATTCGGACAAATATTTCGAGTTATATCAACGTTACCAGTAATATCGTTATAATGATAGTTATTGCCAACCATCTATGGATATATCCTACATTTGTTCAAGTGTACACATCACTCTAGCTGATATGAGCAAGGTGTCCATATACAATCATTTATCCATATTAAAAAGTCTTCCTCTTTTTATTGATCATAGTATCTGTGCAGTGATCAAACTGCAACTACAATCCTTACAGCATTTCCGTTCTTTCTATGGCCCATCTTCCCACATAAAAATAAGAAATGAATTTCTTTAAGGCCAGTAATGAGACAGAATTAGTGACAATGAAGAAATAGTTGGATGCTTAGGGAATAATTTTGAGTTATTTGCATGACTGTATTTTGTTTACCTTTGCTAACGGTTTACTTGCGTTATAAAAATATTGTAAGCATGGACGTTTTCAAATGCATATACTTCATTATGTCATAACGTATTAAAAATAGAGCGAAAATGAAAGTAATTATATGTACAAGTACGATATATTTTATTAAGATTTAATTGTGAAATTAACCAAATAGTTAAAAAAACTTGAAAACAAGATTTAATTTAGAACAAATTTAAAGATATTTTCCCAAAGTGTATTTTAGGTAACTTTGAAAAATTATCACTAAAAATATTACATTATCTTTAAATAACATCAATTTAGCAAATCTCGGATTTTAATAAAAATGTAACATCAATGAAGAGATAAGGGCAAAACGTTAGGTCACAAATGTATAGCATTACATTTTTGTCTGCCTTTATTATCGTGGCATACGTATAGATTAATGAAATATCTTCATCCAAACCTACTTGGACACAATCAAAGAAAAAGATTAACTTCGAATCAATAGCCATATATTAATGCACTTAAAACTAGACTCTATGCCGATGTGCCCTTCACATTACAAGATTTATTCATCAATTTCCCTATATCTTTGGTGGAATAGCGTTATCGGATTTTGTATGGTGAATGGAATCGTAAATCTGTCATGCAAGCCTCTTTCATAACATAATTATTCGTAAGGAATTTCGAAAATATACGTATTTTTGGATACTTTCGCTTACTTTCTCTACCTCATCTCTACTTTCAATCGGCCACTTTTTGATAAAATGGAAAATTTCTGAAAGAATGTAAACATTAGTCAAAAATGAGGCTATAATCCCCAATATAAATAGGTGCATCTTCAATTACGAATTACCTTATTAATGGAAACATATTTAATATTTTTTAAGGTAAAAGAAGGCAAAAAGCTACTAAGTACACACACTGCTACTCATTGGAGATGGCGGACATAAGATAATCTTCTTAAACAAAGAAAAAATAAGATTTTTACCAGGTGCCACAGTTGATTAATTTAATTTCAAAGGCCCGGTTTAAAAATGTATTTATTTTCTCATACTCTTATAAATATATTTTTTCGTAAGAGGTAATGGACCGTTTCCTGTGACCGCTTACTTATTTTGCTTTTTATGACATGTAATATTTCGTTCATTGACAGGTATTTAGTCCCTAGTTGAGTTCAACATTATCTTTGAGTTATATCAAGTCCCAAATTTTGACAGCCACCCTTAAGTTATGTCAACTGGCCCTGAATTTTGACATCTGGCTACGATTTTTGGAAACGGTCCTGAATCGTGAGAACCGGTTTTGAATTGCGATAGCATGTTCTGATTTTTTTTTCATTCGGCTCTGAGTTGTGGCAGGCAGCTGGCGCTGAATGTTGGCAGACGGCCAAGATTTTTAATAACAGGGCTTGTTCTTTTACAACCGCACCTCATTCGTTTTAGGTCTCTGGTCGGATCCCGTCGCTAGCAGTCACCCTCCTGCCTCTTTTGTTCATACTCCCACCCACGCCCGTGAGTTCGGCATCAGTTAAATCATGTGATGGTACCATTTGTTATCTCGTATTTCACCTGTGACATTTTACCATTTATCCCCTTTATGTAAAACATCATCTACAATATTCTGAAAATTGCGAACAAATGAACGCATTATTTCCTTCATTAATGTCAGTTATTGGCTATTGCATGAGATGGTGCAATATGTATAAAGTTTGAAAACATCACCCAATAATACTTTTTATGATGCATGCATGCGTTTTAATACTGCAAATAATAGTTGTTTCTGTCAGGACGATCACTTAATTTTCATAGCAGTTGGCCACAGTGTATAAAAACATATTAGGCACTACGACACGGTTTTTGCACAATATCATGAAGCTATGAGCAAAATATTGGCAGGATATGACTCTTTAATAGCTTATTGTGTTTTAATTCAGCTATAAATGTGTGTGAATACTCATCAAAACCCGGTATTTTTATGAACAACTTCACAAAAGTAGCCAAAATTGCTCCCGAAGATTCCCATGGAATGTTTTTATTTGAATGTTTCCGTTTTCATTGAAGTAGCTGCAGTGAAAAATCATAAAGATGGACTAGAGACGTCGTAATTCCATTGTGTTCAATGATAAAACAAGGTCCTTTCGGGATAACCAGATTTCGTTTGTTCTAACATGAGTAATAAGTCTACCTCCATGCTAATTACTCTTTGATTACCGTTGGAGTTTACATTTTATGTTACTCCTTCATCCTCTGAGCCTTTACTTTTCATAAGCTTTCTGTATTCGTCATAAGCTTGCTTTTGTTATTTAAAAATGGGTCAAATTGCTACCGAAATGAAAGGTGAGGTTATTTTGCATCATTAATACTTTTTCAAATTATTTATTATTGCTTGTAACATGTTCGTTACATTGAAAAAATGTTGCTATTTTCATCTTTAATTATCTACGTTGTGGTGACCTTAACAAAATATGTATCCTAAATGTATTTTTCATATACATTATTACTCAAAATAAAGAAGAAACATTATGCGAATAGAATGAATAAAGATTCAAATAATGATAATTTGGTATATATTTAAAAAAATTATGATTTTCAAGATGTCGATCCCTGTGAAAACGAATGTCAGTGTTTAAAGGAACTCCTCAGGTTATATAAGTTTTGTAAGAAACGAATTTTCAAAGGATGTCGCAGTAAATTATAAATACTCTATTTGGGTGAAAATATGTAGGTATGTATTTAAATTGGCTTTTCTAATTCTCTCTCTCACTCTTTCTACGGAGAGACTTAATCTTAATATAGAATTGATTTTGAGACAGCCCACAAATTCTTTGTCACTGAATAAGACATATAATATATCTACAAAGATTTTTATGCATATTGCGTGAATATGTTTAGTCAAACAGATAGAAATCCAAAATTTAAGATGCTTTAATAGTACTTGAAGTGAACCACTCCCAGTCAGTCTAAAGCAATAGGCAAGAAAACTTTATTCTCTATTTTAATGATATCCCCAACCATTTTATTAGCTAAAATCTGTGGATTATGCCCATTATTAATAAAATAACATATTAATAATTCATTTAATACTACGCATTTGCCAAATAAGTATCCTGGAGAGTGGTGTTACGGTATTTATTCATAATTTATCGGAAATATTTTTTTTACGTACGATACTCGGATCCTATCTAATAACGATCTATTTTTATCATCTATTACACCAACCTTTTTATCTAAATGAATTATCAATAGAAGCACTGCATGGTTTATTTGGCATCTTTTATGTCTTCTATTAATCTAAATGATAGACTTTAGTTTGTATATTTTTACTAGAATTGAAATGCGAAACAGTTAAAATAGTTTTGCTTAAGTGATTTACATCTGCATAATACCCCGCAAGCCGCCGCAAGGGCGTGTGGCGGGGGGTGTCACCACTCGTAAATAGGAACAATACCACATGCAAAATCAACAGCATGAAAAGCTACACCCACAGCGGCATACACACTCATGCAAAGATACCAAATCAAAATTTAACTCAATAAGTAGTGTGCCAGTATACGGGGGGAGTTTTCCTTGATTTATCACCACATAATTTTAATTTCGTCAAAATTGAGAGATATTTTCCGGCATTAATGTCGATTTCTGTTGGTAACGAGGTTCTCTCAGAGTAGGTGAACTTCACAAAGCTAAAAAGCAGGATAGAGATTAACCAAAAAATCACTTAGGTAAACTGGAGTTTATGGCAAATAAATATATAAAAGATGAATATAGATATTTGTTCCACGAGCTCATAGCCACTGGTTGACAATGTCTTAGTGTTTTCAGCAGGCGTACTAATTTGAGGGTAATTTCCGCAGCGTAGTCAGTATTACTCAAGCAATCCTGAGTGGAGAAAGTTCTGCTTGTTTGCTGGAAGAAATGATTTTAAACACGGAGGATGAAAATATTTTTGAAAATATTACTAATATACTTCATTTTTTATAAAAAAATGGAAACGAAAGCTAAAAAACCCTGATAGCATTTTCTTACGCAGAATTTTATTGGGCCAGCAAACAATCTCACAAACGAACAGTCGTCATACCGCCACCACTTTTTAAAGAATTGGCATATGCAATGGTGTGCAATTGAAACTAGATTGGGAAAGGAATAATAGTTTTCAGAAAATATTATAATAGAGATGTTATCCATTTCTTCAAGAATTTTACCAAATTCCAAAGCTAAAACATTCGGTTGCACGGCTTTTCAAGTCAAAATAAAATAACGATGATCCTTGAAGAGCGAAATTTAGAGCCAATAAAAAAGATCTGACACTCTCAAAAATGTTTAAATTTTTACATTTAAATTATGTATTAATAATTTAGATATTGTAGTGTAAATATATACTAATAAAATAACGAAGGCAACTTTTCAAAGAAACGTTGGGGAAACAGGATATACGAGAAATAGTAGGCAAACATATTGGAAAATGATTTTCATTAAAACACCTTGATGAATAGTCGTGCGGTTGATTAATAAGTATGGAAAAATTCCTGCAAAGGGGCAGAATAGAATTAGGCGCAACTGAATAGCTGAAAAGGCGAACACGATTTGTAACAACGCAAAGGTGCTCCAAAAATGAGCATCATTCATCAATTTCAGAATAAATATCAGATGATACAGGGGTTAGATAAGAGAATTAGATAACAATAGTGAGAAGAGTAGAATAAAAATTTTATTCTACGAACAGCTTTCTGGGCCTAAAATTTCACTTATAAAGAATTTGTACTTGATGTGCCTGTAGTTGTTGATGTACACGATTAAGACATCAATCGAATTCATAGCCATTCTGAATTTTTTTTCCATGACTAAAGCATTATAAATATTATGTTTGCCATTTAAACAATACCAAGACCTTCTCGGAGTCATATAAAATGATTTGACTTTAGAGAGTTATGATTCTCTCAGTTTTTCAACAAATTAATTGAAGAGAAATGAATTTTAAAATATAATTTACAGTCCGACACACCCAACCTAAGTCCTTGTTCATTTCTTTGTAGGCCTACGTGACCAGTACTACCAATCTTAGAGTGATGACTCAAATAATATGGGGAAATCCGCCGTACTTGACATCAATAAAAATTTGGTTTCTCCTAATGTACTCAAATTACGAAATGCATATGCATGTACTTATCCAGAAATTACATTACAAAATCTTTCCATGGAGGAAAGAGTTTTTGGAAAATACTTCTTGAAGGCACATTGGTACGCCCTATTGAAAAAGATATAATTAACTTTAAATGCATCTTCTATCAGTAAGATGGAAAAATAATTTACAACTTTTCTACTGATGACGGTAGATTTAGTGAAGGAAATAATCAGTTAAAGTGAATATTTTAACGAAACCTGTTGCTAAAATATTATCAGGAAGATACAAAATTTAATTACTGAGTCAAAAGAGCATTACGGACACATTGTAGTGTTTTCCAAATAAAAAACATCAAAAAACACCAAATATTTCTCCCAACAAACGTTTATTTGATCAATAGCATTATAATTTTAGCTGAATACACTCAGGCCTCTTTTTTTCTTTTACCTATTTATTATTTCTTTAGGAGGGGCTTTCTCTGATTATTGTTGACTTTGTTGAAGGAAATTATCCAAAGTTAGATTGAAAATTAGTTTTATTGATATTATTTCCAATTAAATGGCCAAAAATCATTCGTGTACCTTAAAAACTCACGTTAATGTTTGTGCTCTTATTATCTTTCAACGCCAACATGTCCGCTGTCCTTGCTTGCATGTGTGGTTTATCTACATTTATTGGTAAGAAATAGTGCCAAGTTGCAAAATTAGTTTTATCTGTTTTAAAATGAAAATTTTCAAACCTAAACTTATTTTGTGTGCCATTCTGCCATAAATCCGGCTTTCACACTTTGTGTTTGCTAAATTCAGGCTAAGAATTGTGAAAAAATTGCTTATAATTAATTATTGTCAACGTAAGGCACCCTAATCTGCTTTTCGATACCTTAGTTTACCTTTAATGAATTCCTTATTAGAATCAGCTCTGCTTAAAAGACGATTGCGTTACACTTATATTTACTTTTTACTGAAATTAATTAATGCCAAACAGAGTGTGACTGTAAATGAATTTGCATACCGTTATTCTGTCATTGATGTGTTTAGTCGGATCAATTACGGACGTGAAATTTAAGATAAAACAGATGCAGCCATAGCCCTACTATGTTTTTATAATTCTGAAACTCTATGGATACAGGTGTAATGCTGCCGCAAAGGGCGTCCCCAATTCTCCTGCTCTCTCCCCGACTCACTTTGGCAAGCCAGCCAAATCGCCTTTCGCCCTCCCTCTCGACCTAGCCTTGTAACACGGAACCTGAATTCCACTCTTAGTGAGCCACTTATTAACTTAACCCTCGACCCTTTTCCACATCCAACGTATTCCTTACTTTAAGGTATTCTTCAACCCAGTATGAAAGGAATATCTCCCCCATCACCTCTCCTACGTGTTCTGAAAATTTTTCTCTCTCTCCATAATGTTTTTTTTTGTGCTTAATCTATTCTTCGTACTATAACGCCGTACTCAGCGCTATTCCCTTGAAACTAACGCCTATGAGAAATTTAACTTTCCTTCTAAAATGTCCCGACTTCACCCCCTCCAATTCTCTTGGCTCAAGCCACTCCATCGCCCTCACTCGCCGCCACGCGCATACCAAGGTGGGGGGGGGGGGGGGGAGATGAGAGATTGCCAACGACAGCTGGAAACTAACTCGCATATTTTGTGCGTCGCCTGGTCCTCTATTGTCCTTTAAAAAAAACCTGCAGAACAGAGATGGGGGATTTCGGAGCGCATTTGACGCGAATCGTAATGTGTGCTGCATAAATGATTTCGCCCCGCGTTCCCGAGTTGGTATGCTCATTTGCTGCTTGCTTCTACCCCCCCCCCTCCATGACCTGGTTTCAGGCGTCTGAGAATTTCAAGTAAATCATCTTCAATAGTGTTTAGAATAACGAAGAGTTTGGAGTGATTTTAATAAGTTGAACCAAAGACTATTCTGGTCATGAGGATTGTGAGCGTGCGTTAATTTATCACACATGACCAAACGTAAAATGCTATTTCTTTCGTATTGAATAAACCAATACTGTGGTCGTCGTGGTTTCTGAGGTTTGGAGAACTAGCGAATAGCGATCTTCAAGTTTCGCAGATGCTTATATTCCCCTCATCGCCCCACGTTCCAGTCTCTGAGAGATAAGCATGGCCTGAATTCATTCAGTCTCGATCCTATAGTAATTGAATCTCCGATATGAAATTAAATATTAATTCCGATGGTGGGAGTGTATGTTGTTTTTTTTAAATGATTCTGGTTTTCTCAGGCAAAAGTTAATTGCCAGCGTAAGGAAAACGTCAGTAGGATTATAGAAAATATCATAAGAGATTAAATAAATATCATGTATTTTAAATGTTAATAATATCATACATTATGTATATATGTATATAATAAATAATAATGTTTCAATATATTTTTATTTTAATACAGCTTCTTTCATACTCGGGCTGCATTTCAGCCTGATTTCATGGAATAAAATAAACATTAGAATAAAATATCATATAATTTAATGTAGTAAATTCACATATACGCTTAGAATGTTTTTTATTAGAAAACAAAGAAAATGACTAATATTTTTACAATTTTGTTGGTTTATTTAAATGACTAAAAATTCTGAGCTGAAATACTTTTTTCATCAAAGGCTTTCAACGGAATATCATTTCCTTTCAATCATATCATTGTAAGGTCCTGAGTCAATCTTATTTTGGAATTGAGGAAGTGTTTTGTTAACCAGGTTAAATCATTTCAATGACTTTTAAATTTTACAGCCTCTTCTAGCCTACAAGTTTATGGCAATACAGGATCTTATCCTCGAGTAGAAGTAGATTTGTTTAATAGGCGAAATTTGCACATCTAAAGCCTTAGAAACTATCCAATGCCTCTTACGTTCATCTCAATAAGAACTTAATTATTTTGATAACCTAAAAGTCAGAGTGCTAAACACTTTCAGGCGTAGTTTGCGGCCACGGATTTTTTTAAATGCGGTACGGCTAACCAATTTTTAAAATTTAATTTTCAATTTCAATCCGGAAGACGTGTCGCTACGGTTCCCAATCACACCCCCGCCCAGACGAGCTCCGTCAATGCGTGCTTAATGTTGTGGCTGCCTAATCAAATCCCTTCATCTCGTTTGATGAAGACGGGAGTAAAACCCTTGTAATTAACCGAATTCCGTCCTTTTGACCACCATCCTCTCCGGGAGCCTCCTGTACCTCAATCATCCTAATCCAAGGTCTTTCAACAGTCCACCCCCACCCTTTGCTCCTCTCTCAGGGGCTCCATTCTCAGCCGTTCCCTGCGTCGGACAGTCAAGCCATAGCAGCGCCGCGACTCATCTCCTTCCTTCCCGTCGCCATTCCATCTTTCTCTTTCCGTTCCACTCCCCCGTTTGTTTCCTTATTTTGAGCTTACAGTTTTCTTCTCTATCTTGCCTGCCTATTGGTATTTAGTTTCTCTTCCTCGTCCTCCTTTCTTCCTTCCCTCTCCTCTTTCGACCATCCTCATTCGACCCCCGGAATTCCACCCCGCCTCTAGCCCCACATAGTGACTCACGTCCTTCCTCTACCCAGAGCCCATGATTGATAAAGCCCCACAGCACTCCCCTGCCCAACCGTGCGTTAAAGAAGGGCGAACGGCTTCCGCTTCTTTCTCTTTGCGTCTTTTGCCCCCATGGGCATCTAGGTCATATTGGACTGGCCTTCCCTATTCAGTGTTCATCCTCCACTTGGTCAATTGCATCTCCGTTTTCCCATTCTGCCAGTTACCCTATGTTCTCAGCAACCATCGCAATCCCGCCTCCCTCATTCCTCCTCCCGCAATCACCTCCACGCGGCGACTCGGGACGTCTCTACGAATCTTCTCACCATCATTGGTGGACCGCTTCGTATTTTGGTCGCGGTTTTGTCCATTTTGGACATTTTGGACATTTAGGAGGAAAGGTTAACAAAACCCATCTATCCGCACTTAAGACATAATGGTCTCGTCCACTTATCTTTCTGTGTTCGTTTTCCATGTAGTTAAAATAAATGAAAGGACACGTATTTTTCTATCGTTCAATCTGTCCCCTTGCTCTCAGAGTTGGAGGCACGAGAACATCGAAGTACTTAACCCTGTTTCCGCAAAGTAGGGACCTATGCTTATTTTGTCGTAAATTCCTTTCATCGCCAACTCTGACGTGCTGAAGCGTTCCTGAAAGAGATCTTACTTTTTTTTCGCGCTTACGTCGTATACGCCGCTCGATAAAATGTCGTGTGACCTAATATGCGACCCAAAGTGTACGGGTAGGGACATTTAATGCTAACGTTATGAATACAACACCCAAGGAAGAAGAAATGCGTTCGCTAAAATTAGTTTTTTTTACGGCCATCTGCTCAATCACTCATATGCCATTGATATTTTGGGTCAGAATGAACAATACCAGTGAGAAAGAGGAAAGACTAAAGCTGTAATTATCTTTATGATTTTGAAAAACACTGGAAATGAAGTGTTATAGTTGAATCAAAATTTAATTTTATTTTATTGAACAATTTTTCGCAAAAAATTTTTATGAAAACTTTAATATTTTTCCATTTTTATTAAGTTTCATTTTTTTCACTGCTTAGGCTAGATTTCCTAAAATGGCATTATTATATTTGTTTTATGGTGACCTCAATTTGTTCCTATAAGCCGTGTCGGGAGTAAATGTAATCCTATTCTCCCTATACCTCACAAATGAGAAAAATAAAATTTCGTTTCTTGGGTAGTAAGTGTAACCAGTCATAAGTACTTAGTAATTTTTAGGATTGTACTTTCTCAGTGTCAGCAGAGTACTTAGTTTGTGTCAAGAGCACATATTGCTGTAACGATTATCCATAGGTTAAAGTTTTAGTGGCTGAATTGAGTTATGCTTGAATATTTTAAAGTTTAAATTTTATTACTATTATTATTGAAAAAGGAAAACTTCAAATCCTATTATACCGTGACTACGTAAATTTCACATGATCGAAGAATACGTCTTTCTTAATAATGCACGCAATAATTCAGACCCGTCTTAAATCACGGCACCCTGCGTCATGAGTTTTTGGATTGGCGAGGCATGCCAGTACAGTAAACCGCTTCCTTTATGGTGATTATTCCACTCTATTAACCCCCATTGTACGCTGCCTCGCTTTTATCGCCGCCTTCCGGGTCCTAGGGTCTTGAGTTGGAGTGCCCGTCAACGTGAAGGCGCTGTAAAAACCCTGAAGACATTTATTTCTTAATTTTTTGGATTCTTAGAAAATAGGTCACTTTAACTCAGACATAACATTTCTTCCCGTCCTTTTAAATGAAAAGCGATACATTTTTAGCTGATATATTCCTATAGAGTCTTTATAACATTTTTAAGACTACTAGGATGAATTTTGACATACTTTAAGAGCCAAATTTAAACAAACTCAACGAAAGTATTTCAGGGATTAAAAACTAAAATTTGATATTTCTTTCTCTCTCAATCTTTCAATTTATGGGATATCCTTGAAAACACAAATTGAAAAGAATTCCAAAAACGAGTTACGATCCAATTGATTACACTCTAAATGTCGAAAGTTGCATGTGATAGTCTCAATGGTATTAAAGATGGAGCATAGCGGTGATTCCATAGTTTCCAGAAATTTCCGTTGCTGTTACCGCAGTTAATGCTGTCCAAACCTATTAAAACACCATTCTTTATTTGTTTTCTTCAATATGGATATGAAATACAAATTCATCAAATTGTTTAATTTAATATCCGAAAATTGTTCAACGCATTAGTTCAACATTTTAAACAGGAACCTTTTTCTCATAATATGACATAATTTACCTATTTCGGCAATGACGTATCTTACTGAGAACCTTATAGCAAGGTAGAGAATGATGGTTATTAAAATCGGGCATTCATGGTAACATTTTAAAAATTTCTTTTAAAAGTATTCAATTATTCATAATGTAGGTACTGTTTTGAGAGTGATAATACTTAAGTAGCTGGATAGTATTGGTGAAATGGAGCTAGAAACTTTTTAACAACTGCGAAATGAATCTCTTGAACACACTCCTGTGTTGATGAGAACAAGTTTAGAACGACGGCCAAATGGCCAAAGATCGCCAATTATTTATAACCTTTTTCCCAAAGATCATTCTATTTCGGCCAAAAACCGAGGTCCCTTTGGCATAAACAGTGAGAATAAAACCAGGTACATAGTTTGAATCAAAGTTGTTTGTAATATCTGAGGATCTGCACTTTCCAACGTTAGTTAATATTTCAGCTTTGACGTAGCTGACAGAATATTCCGTCACCATCATCGTCATCACCGTCAATCTTGCATCTGGAGTGAACTCATTTGCCTTTTTATTAAAAATTCTCCCTTAAGTGTATTAAATACCCATAGTAAATATGTTGTAAAATTATTGCGTCCCCTTTGGTTAGTTAAATATGAAAGGAATGGAAAGGCAGCCTTCAGATAAAGATTTTATTGAGTTATTTCTTAACTGAAAGCTTTTAATGTTTATGCTACTCCTCGCCGGTCTTCAAATATAAATATTGTATAATTTACATTCCTCATAATGGTGCTCATAATCAATGGGTGTTTCTTTTATATTCCTTGACATGCATTCAACTTATCACCATCATTCTAGCAAAACTTGTGGCTACAATGTTCATACCTTGAGAGTTTACTTCATATGGAATAATCTGATTGTTTTTCCGTGTCAAATATGTAGAACTATTATCTATAATTTCAGTTTTTCGACCAGTACGAATAAAATAAAATAATTTGTACCAATAGAAGTTATGCCCTTCCATAAATATTTTTTCCGATTTTATTTCCAAGAAATAGAATTCGTAAAAATTTATAAAAAGGTAAAACACCCTTAGCGTTGTAAGTTAGCTTTAACCTCTTGGACTGTGGGCGCATTGCGCATGACTACGGATTCCTGTTTGATTGTATGTAAGGTCATTCGTCACAACATCTTGTTCCTTTTAAGCCCCAGAAATTTTATAGTGTAAGAGGACGCCTCGATAGCTTAACTGGCTAAAGCACTCGCATTTCGAGATATCCGGGGTCGAATCTCGGTCAAGGCGAATGATTTTTACACTCTGATATTGTTGCATTGTAATGAATTTATTTGCTTAATCATGTTTGTTCTTTGTTCATCAATTTGAGAATTGGTTTGTAGTAGCTTTTCAAATAATTTAGGTCACTATATCTTCATTCCGGCAGATCTCCTTTCATTGACATTTTTCATTGACTGCTTATTATTTTTTATGCCAATATTTCCTTTTCATTCCATTTTTGTTTCCAAAGTGATCTTCAGTTAACTATTTTTCTTTCAGATATGCTCAAAGAATTTTCCTCGACTCCTCCTAAGTGTCATTAGTAGCTGCTTCTTACGATAGGTATCCTTGTTCAACACTTTTATTCCGCCTTGTTATATTATTTTAAAATTTTCCGTCATTAGTGATCCTACAACCAAAATACCAAAACCCCTTCTGTCTTTTCAAGTTCTTACATTGAAATAGAAGCTATTAGGGGAAGCGAACGAGAGGTAAGGTCATTTACGCCATTCGGGATACAGGTGGGTAATTTGGGAGATATAGTATTTCCAGCAATGGAGTAAGGATGAAGAGAAACCTGGTGTAATCTTTTACGATAGGCACCAAGTAGTCCGCTATTTAACTTTTTTATTCCACCTGACGGGCAACTATTTGTCTTGCACTACCCTCCACACGGTACCTAAAGTAGGAGTCAGGATACCATTGAAAAATTCTAGAATCTTTGGGATTCAAATAGCGCCACCCGGGGTGGGAATCCAGTACATTTACTACTGCATTATCTCGATTTCTACTTGGAGATTATCTTCCTAACTTAGACTTCAAATCGGATGACTATTTTTTCGGGGTTGTTATGGCGACAATCCAGTACCATTTGTTGCCTAAGCTCACGATTGTACCCATGTCTATAGCTCATAAAGACAGAAAACGACGGGAAGAGCCTGTTAGTTTATGCATCACAACGCAGTACACCCTTCCGAATTCAGTTGAAAGGCCAGCTTACTGGTAGTGTGACGTGCACCAAGATTACTGTGGGTTAAAATATAGTTTCTCAATCCTCATTCGGGGACATATATCTCAAGGTAAATATAGCATCAAAAAGGTAATTATGTTGCATATTTTACAAAATATCCGTTTGCAACGTAAGTTAGGCCATTTAAGCTAACTTCAAAATAATTTCTATGATTATTATTGTAAAAATTAGAAATATTATTTCTAATTTTAGAATCTAATTACAATCTAATTTTTTACTATTGAATAGCGGTCTGGCAAAAATGGATCGGTCGGTAATTCTTGGTGACACTATAAATATATTCCAAAATGAAGTCAATAGGGACTAATATAACCCAAAAGTACTCAGCAATTATGGAAATAAATAGAAGTAAAAAGAGTCTAGCTAAATACCTATAAAGAGGACCCTATAAACATAAAAAAATAGCCAGAGTGGCTTTGCCGTTAAGTCTAGTTTTACCATCATTGATTTCTCAATTTCCTTTCAAAAGTAGAGCGTGGTTTTTAGTAAAATATGAAACCACAGTATAAGTATTGACTTCATATTTCTCAAATATAATAGTTAAATAAATAAGTGCTGACTTACATCTACGTCTACTTAATACCCCGCCAACCGCCGAAAGGGCGTGTAGCGGGGGGTGTAAGGACACCACCGGTAATTTAGAAAGAAGGAAAAAAATCGCATGCAAAAGCAACAAATTTATACCATCCACAAACAAAACATGGCATACATTTACCCAAGAACACTTCCACCCCACACACATTCAAACAACCAACTAACATACACCTGCACCTGCAAATAAACCTATTATCTTTGTAATGTTTAATTTTGTTCCGACTTGTAAATTCAATGTTTCAATATTTCTAAAATGACTTCGGTTTCTTACTACTATGATTTCTGATTGTTCGGGGAAAGAATGAGTATTTGTATCTATCTGTACTGGAATCTATCTCCCTTATTTTATCTCTGTGGTCTGATCCACCTAAATAGTGTGGTGCCATTATAATTCCTTTAGTGTCATCGTTAAACTCGTTTGTTCTGAACCTTTCTAAAAGTCTAAGTCTGGCTTGTTCTCTCCGTACTTCAAGTTTCTCCCAGCCTAAACCCCCTAAGAGACCTGTCACACTTGCGTTTTTAACGAATCTGGCGGATTTTCTCTGGATTTTATTTGATTCCTTTTGCCGAATTTTCTCCCAAGGATCCCAAATACTTGCGGCGTGTTCCAAATGAAGTCTAACTAGAGAAAAATAATTCCTCTCATTAACTGTTTCATTACATTTTCTCACCACCCGTTTTTTGAAGCCGAGTTTCTTTAAAACTGATCCGTATATTGTCCTGATGTACATGTGGTCCCCATGAAAGGCGTGATGATAAAACTACCCCCTTAACTTGATTTTCCGTAGTCAGTACTGAACCCTCTATTTCGTAGTTTATATCCTGTTCGCGGCTTCATTTGTTCCGAAATCTCAAAACTGCGCATTTATCTATATTAATCCTTAACTCCCATTTATTGCACCATTCCGAGATTTTGTCTAAGAGTCTAGAGTGTAGGTCGCCATCTAGTTGGCTCCTTATTTCCCTGTATACCACCGTGTCGTCAGAAAATAACCTCAGATTGCTGTACGCTTAAGTGTGTACGCTTAAGTCATTAATGTATATTGAGAATAGAAGAGACCCTATTACACTTCCCTGGGCGACGCCCGAAGTTACATCTCTATCCGTTGAGTACCGCCTATCGATGACTACTATTTGTTTGCGATTTGACAAGAAGTCTCTAATCCAATCAATTATTTTCTCATCGATACAATAGTATTTAAGTTTATGTAACAAGTTATTTTGTGGAGCTAAATCGAAGGCTTTTTTGAAATATAGGAATACTGCATCGATTTGTGTCTTGTTTTCTCCCGATCTAAGTATATCGTGAATGAAAAGACCTAGTTTTGTTTCGCAAAATCTGCTCTTCCTAAATCCGTGCTGGCTGTGGGTTAGGATTTTCCTCATGCATATTTTATCTGTGAATGACCTCGTAAGCAAAAAGTGTTTTTGTGAATATTTTGCATTAAGGCCCAAAAATATTGTCAGTGATTGCACTCCTTGCAGAGGATTTCAATGTTATTGCTGGGTGAACACTTTGAACACTTCACTGAAACATATACTCATGTTGTAGTCGAAGTTAAACAGAAGGTTTCTAGCTGCTTCAAATTCATTCCAGAGCAACTTCATTATGCATCTTATCTAATTCTCGACGGAGAGAATGCGTTAACTTCGTGCGCAAAGGGTATGCAGGTCTTCACAGAAGTTTTTTTACATAAAATAAAATGAATCGTTCCTGTTTATTTTATCTAAATTCAATACAATATACAATATTTCAGTCAAATTTTCAATATTTTTCATTTTGACTGATGTGTGCTCTTGAAAACGATTGTACAACCTGCATACCCAATGAAACGGGTGTTTTCCTGGCCTGAGATAAGCTGAGAGTTTTGAAATATTCAAAGTAGGGCGACCTACTTAGAACAACGCATTGATTATCTGTCCTCTACATTTTCCCGACTTGAGACTGTGAAATTAGGTAAGCAAGTATTGTCGAATGCACCGGAACCATCTCTGTGTGAATCATTTGTTAAGATAATTATTTCTTGTACTCATATCTGAGCTTATTAATTTTGTTAGATTGCCACAATTTAAATAGACTAATTGGTTAATTTACAAGTGCATTATGTTTTCAAAATGAATTAAATAGTTACAATATTTCCGTCTAAGAGAAATTTGACAGGTTTATTGAACCAGTTGTATATATTTCTATCTTGCGTGAAACTTAACCCTACTAATTCCACCGGGAGACTAAATTACGTGTAATAATAAAGGTATCAAAAGAGGTGATCATGCTAATATATTTCTTTAATTGAAATACCCAACTGAAAATTCTTATTAATCGGACACTGAACGGAGAGGTGAATATGCAGGAAGATATTACCCTTTGCATAGTCATTTTTTCCTCTAAAAATGGCCACCTAAAAAAAATGAGAGAATTCCACCGTTTGAACGGTTACTCCGCAAGAATTCTATGGTAATTAAACGTTCCATGGAAGCACGCTTCCACATGCCTTTGGTGGAATTTTTTCCTCTGAATATTACGTTCTGTGATAAAACGCCCTTTTCGCTGTATCCCGTTTCTCGCTAACCGCCTGGGAAATTAGCCACTCCCGCTGAGGAATTGAATCTTTTTGCCTCTGTCCCCATTTCCCTCTGAGCATATTAAAGATAGCAGATAACTGGTGACCCCCTCTGAAGTAAAAAAACGTGGCGAATGCGTAAATGGAATGCCGCTTTCCGTAACATATAGGAGAGCCTATCTCAACTAAACGGCCAAAAATCGAGCCCTCTAAGTTATGTGTATATTTTAAAAGTTCTTTCGCGAGAGAAGAAAAAATAGTTTTCATAAATCTGAATGGATAAAAAAATTAACGAGGCTTACATTTCATACATGTAGAGGCTTAGAAGTCATAATGTAATATCCTTGGATACCAGTCTTTTGAGAGACAAGAAAGTTTGAATAGGAGTGAAAGCTCCAAAAGGAAGGAAGTCAGGAAACAAAGTGGCGCTAATTAAGATAAGATGGCAGGTCAATAATTTCAGCAGAAAATAATGACATTCGGTGGAAGCGCTCTTGATGGGTCGGTGAGATTTCGAAGGAAAGATTATTTTTTAAGTGATTTCATGTAAGCGGGGAGATTGAGAGAGGGGGAAAGAAATTTTGGGAAATTTGTCGGTGATTTTAGCTTAAGGAAATAATCCCAGGCAAAGTTTATTTTAATATAATTAAATAAAATATTAACTGACAATATTATAAGCCGGCATTTACTATATGATAGGGTATCTTCAGAGAAATGATTTTTTTCGATGTTCATCAAATACATCATATTATTTCCTGCATCATACGTTAGTCAAATCAAAAACTGATTTTTAATTAAAATACAAGAATTAAAAAAATTAAAGATATCACTTGCCCTTTCACGTGGTAAAGTAGTTACGAGTACACACTGGATGAGGCTCTTTGAAATATGCTTGATTGCGAGAATGTAATTAGAGAAAAATTCTAATCTTTCCCCTCGTGTTGCTGATTCCAAAAAATCTCCCAATTCACTACACTTACCCTCAACTGATATGTCCTATGTTTAACCCTCCGATGTTAATACCGCCATTTCTCCTTTTTGTTAACTCATGCAATATGTAAATCTCGTTGCCTAGGAGGGATAAGATTTTTCTGTTCATTTTTATTAGCGAAACAAAAATAATTTTCACTTTAGGAATGGATGATCAAAAAAGATAAAGTTCTGTTTGTGAAGCCTATCATTCATCGCTATTAGAAAATGAATTCTCCGAAAGCGTGATGAGTTTTGGAAATATTTTCTTCATATCCAATGGCATTTGAAAGCACAAAAACTTTTTTCAAAAATCATTATAAGAGCCGATCCGAACAACAATTACCTTTCTGTTTTCATTTGAGAAAATGTTAAATGAGAAGTTACTCGTTGAAACAAATTCTTTATTTTTTTATCAAAAATATTTGCTAGGATTTTAGTCATATTTGCTCATTCCTTGTCCATGATTTGCACGGGAATTATGAAACCACGTGTATCAAATCGGTTATGGACCCGCGAGGAAAAGTAAAAAGTTACTTTTTCCAGTCAGTTGAAGTTTTTTGTGGGGATTTTCCCCCAATAAATTGCAAATCATACAGTTTCAAGTAGAATGGAACCAGTAAAACATGAAAAGGAATGCGATGACTGAAAATGTTTCCAATGATCCAAGTAATGTAAAATATCTAAAGATAAACAGCTGTATGTCTTTGGCATAAGTGGCTAAAATCGATGCATTTTATGATATAATTTTTACTGAGGTCCCTGAAATTTGGCTATTTATAAATTCGATCTCTTTAAATGCACTTTGTAAAGTAGGAGACTGATTGCTGTCGTAAAACCGGAGACCGATTTCAGCCGGTTGAGCATGGAAGTATTTCGTCCTCTCTATTCCCACTTTTAAATTTATCTTGGTTTTTGACACCTCTCCAAAATTATTTACAAGTACATAAATATATGAACTATCCAGCAATAGCCTAGATTACAATACTTTTTGCAGCAAAGGAGCGCATTTATGTTTCCCAATCCATTTTTTCCATTTTTTGTTAGGAAAATCCCTTATCAGCAATGACGTATTCTCATCGAAGATATATATATATATATATATATATATATATATATATATATATATATATATATATATATATATATGTCGGAAGAAGAAAGCAGATCTTTGGCACACAGACTACTGGTTCTTCCATCATGACAATGCGCCGGCTCATACCTCTCCGTTATGCAGTTTTTGACAAAAAACGGCATGACATCGATTACCCCCTTACTCACCGGATTTAGCTCTCTGTGACTCCTTTTTGTTCCCCAGACTCAAAAGGGACATGAAAGGAAAGCGTTTTGTCACTGTGGAGGAGGTAAAACAAAAATCGCTAGAAGGCCTAAAGGACATCCCGATAAATGAATTTCAGATAGGTTTCGAAAAATGGAAGCATCGTTTGGAGAAGTGAATTGCGGTCAATGGGGAATACTTTGAAGGCGAAAAAAATTAATGTAAATATATTGAGAACTAAAGAATCTATAGCAAAATTCCTGGTATTTTTGGGTCCCCCTCATAGTTATGCTAGACAATGCTTCACTAGGTTTTAAAGGATAATTTAAATGCTTTATATTTTTACCACATAATTAATAAGAATTGCAAATTAATAAACCTCCGGGTAACAGACCTCTGTTTGTGTGACATTGATGAAATGGTCATTATGCATCGAAGTGGTTCTAAGTAATAATTTGAAAGAAATTATTAAAGTTATAAATATCGATATTCCCATAAAAGGGCTTTATACCCGATTGAAACGTAACTGTCTGGAAGATGAAGCTAATGAAGTGGAAATAACTCAACAAAGCAATATATTTTAATGAAAAAAGGAGAACTTTCCCAATTCTGAGGAGTTTTTCCTTTTTCCTGGCAATTGATGGGTCCACGTTAATATTAATTTCGGTCGGTGCCTGAAATTTCCTGTTAGCTGAGAAAATATCATTGCCCGGGAAGAAGGGTCATTGATTGATAATGTGATATAAGGTTTTGCACAAAAATCAAATTAATATATTTTTTACTTTTGAAATAAGTTTCTGGATGAAATGAAAAAGGAGGGAAATGATAATTATCGAATCTATGGCTTTATGGTGGCAACGTACACGTACATCGAAAACAACGGTGAAGAACGAAAACTTGTGTAAGTAATTTTTTAAAACAAAAATTATTGACGTAAGTTTCTTGAAGGCAAAATCATGTAAGTACTCTAACTTAGAATTACAGCGAATTTTATTTTAATTCACTGCTAGTAATGACGAGCATAAAAACCGTTTGCAATTTCAACATCGCATGTTTCTCGTTCACCTTAACTTTATTCTATTACGCATGCAAATAATAAGGTGGGTTTAGACAGATGGAAGTTCACCAGAGTTTCATATCAAATCATGTTAAACTTTATGAGTCGAAATGAAATATAGAAAGGTGAAGGTTGGTCTTTAATCTTTATAAATTTATCCCGACGGATATGCGAAAATTCAGAAAATAATTTGACCATACCCGTAGATATACCTGAAAGCTTTAACATTCAATCAAGGAACTGGATTCCGATGCAAGCATTGGTTGGATTCTCTGACAAAGTTACTTTCTATCGCAACGCCAGTGTGATTGTGAGTAGTGGATGCGACAGTTCGCCCACCAAGCGCCAGACTCGCTCCGCATCGGTCAGTCTGACTAAACACTCCTCGAGATGAGAAAGGTACACTTAAGACCTAATGTGGGCGGAGATAGCTGAGGACGCAGCTCGAAAATTGTTGTTACCCTTGCATGTTTCGAACACAGAATGGAGCAGATGAATTCCGCTTGCCTCCCTCGTAATCCTTTCCACTCCTCTGGACGGATAGAGAATGGATTCGATGGAGAAGTCAAATAAGTTTCTATCTGCGACGTGAGAGATCCGTATTAAATTTTTCCCTTGCCCTATTATATCTCTCCAGTTCCCCTTACCGTCCGAGTTCAGGCCCCCGGCCTTCCTTCACTCACGTCCCCAGTTACATGTCCCCACACTTCTATAGGTCTCCCATTGCAACCCTCGCGTCGTTCTTTCATCAATTAGGAGAGCGACACGTGCCGTTTTAGGCAGTCACACGGTCGAGTGAGCTGAGCACCAGCATTTATTCACCCGGTTGCCCTTGTTACATAAAATGCACGAAAGTTACGTTCGGTTCAATCCAAATTTCTGCGAACGGATTGGGCACTCGCCGTTATCCATCCCGTCGAAAGAATCGCAGGAGGTACACGAGAGAGATAACACCTTCTCATGATCCAATGCTCCTCTAGAAAGGTAAAAAAGTCCCACTCGGAAGGCTGTTGAAAGGAATCATTGCAAGTAGGGTATCATCAATAAGTGCAATCCACAAATCCAGGTGAAGTGAAAAGGGTCCGCATCCACGGTGACCCTAGCTTTAGGGGGTCGTTAAAGGACAAAGAGAAACCTTAATTATTTACCCGTTGAAGAACAAAGGAAAGCGGATGTTCCCGGGAACCGAATCGTCTATCGTTTATTCTGAAATCCTGCTTCTTGCTGTTAATACTCGCGTCTCACTCAAAATACTTGCTCCTATTATACTTTCCCACTACACATACAGCATCCTCCGGCTCTGATACGGTCCTGACACATGGATTAACATCACGTGTAGGGTATACGGGGGCATGAAGAAGCGGCGTGTCCCCGACTCTTCCCACGTGATTTGCCTTTAAACCCGCTGCTCTTGTCCCTGGGTCACAACTCAACAGTAACAAACCCTCCTAAACTCTCCGTCCTGTTTTCCTACACCCCTCGGGTCCCTTGTTTCGTCTCTCTCTCTCTTCGTTTGCAATCTCCAGGAAAAATCCTACCCCACCCTATTTGCATTCGAATGGGATCAGTCCACTGAACATACACCTTCGTCCCCGATCTGACCCCGCCCTCCCGTCGAAACACCCGGAACTCTAGCGCTCTCCGAATGTAGCCTAATTGAATTCTTGGCGCTGCGGATATCCCTCCTGGGATGTGTTCTCCTCTATCGCCCAAGCGCACACGTTTGTCCACGCGTGCGCACACTCGGGGAGCCGAGCGGGTATGACGTTTTCGTGTTCTCTTGGCAGGAGTGAGCCCTTTCTCGACGTTCGTCAAGTTCTGAATCCTTCGTGGAGCCATTTATTTTCAGTCTCTCCCCCAACCTCGTCCTCTCTCCCGATAATCTCCTACCTCTTTATCCGACACCGAGAGGATATTTCACTGAAATAGGCAAGGGAAAGAGATTGCACGCTTGTTCTTTGGCACGCACGCCTGCCCGCACGTACGCGCGTCCTAGACTCTCCATCCGACCACGGAACTCGTCGGCATGCTTCTATATCCCCAGACCTTTAAGCTTCCGGTTCATTTTCGAATTACGCTTCCAGTATGGGAAATACCGGAATTCCTGTTAGCGGGGAATTCTCACCATGCACACAAGTGCTTTTTTGCACGCGAGTATGATTTGCCGATAAAACAATAATCTCGCTCCCAATTTGACAAGCATTAATGATTAAACAATGTGATTATGGCTGATTCGAAAAACAAGAATCGTTTGAGAAAATTCAATGTGTTTAAATTTATTCAGTGGAATTCTATCGTGACTACATCAAACGGTCATTGGTTTTAAATCATTGTTACATGAGTGTGGCAGGATATGAAAATTACAGCAGTACCTTATTCCTTTGGATTACTAACAATAATTGTTTATGAATGCCCTCATGCTCTAAATACGATAAATTCCGTTATTTGATGGAATGTTATGTTCCACAGGAAAAAAATAAAGCATAAAATTCTTCTCTTATAATATCTGGACCCTCTTTCTTGGATTTTCAAATGAATCGTCCGAAAGGGGCATGATCTTGGGTGAAATGCATAGGTGCGATGGAGACAGTGAAATCTTAGCTTCTAAACCTGCCTCTTTCACCACCATTGACAGATTTGATGCTCTCCGTTTCCTAACGGTTGCGGTGAAGGAGCTTACGCCGGTATCCGACGGATGTGCATTCGCTCCGAATACCTGCGGTGTCGAGTTTATGTGGCCAATTCACTTTAGGGGTGCCGCCTATCTCTTGGGATGTCAGTGGCGCTCGGGGGTATAAAAAGACAGATGAGGTTTCATTCAGGCTCGAGACTTCCCCGTAACTTTACTGATTTCCACAAGCCGAAGTTCCCCAAGCGCTGGGTCCACGAGTAATGTTAATGGCCGTTGTAAAATTCCTCAAGCTTGTTTACCAGTCGTCAAAGTCAGATAGAGACGCACCAAGTCGACAAATGGAATGTAGTGTGTTCGAATCCCCTCCTAGGTCAGGATCTGTGCTCCTCCGATGTTAAATTTTCTAGCAGAGATGGTGTAATATTTTTTCCTCTTGGTTATAGATAATAATATCACTATTTTTAATAAGGGACTCCTTGTTTGCATAAGTCATTTTTAAAATTGTCCACCTGCTCTTTTGCGCCGTCCCCTTACTAAGATGAACAGAAAAGCACGGATGACCTGTGTGGAAATAATGAAATAGATCATGAATTTTGGACAGTTTTACTTTTCATTACAAAATAAGCCGAATGCCATTTCTAGGTGTTAGAGCATGGGCAATATAAAAGTAGATAAAAGTCAGTAAAGTCGAGATACTCTTAGATTAGTGTTATTTGTGCATTAACTTTAAACATTAGAGTTTCCCACTTTTTGTTATGCTCTGGAATCATGAAGTCGGATAACAAAAACTTCTTATTCGCCATTTTGAGAGTGTGTACGATTGTGGCTGTAAAACAAATGATGCCTTTTGCGCTTGCAAGATTTCTCTCTATCTGACTCGACCATCAGAGCTTCCAATATAGTGAGGAACTTGGGCTATTTCTCCGACGGTCCGAATACAATTTTCATGGTAGATAAAGTTTTGATGTATCTTCGAGTGTTCATGGATTCTATTTTGTGGTGATTGTTTAAAGACTTTTTTTCTCGAACGGCTGACTTTTCTCTGTATTTTGTGTAGCTTTTTGAGCATTTTTTTAATGGATTACAGTCACTCTCGGGGATATTTGTAATGTGATCTAGCTAATGAATAATACGAGGGTCATCCGGAAAGTAGTACCCGTTCGTGCCGCATGAAGGCTCGTGAAGGAAGGAGTATAAGCAGACTGTAGAGAAAATCATGTGTGAGCAAAGAGAGAAGAGTACTTAACAGATGATAGAAAAATTTGGGTCCAGGAAGTGGAGAAGCACGCGAGATGCCGGAGCAGCAATGAGATCATGAATACAGATGAGCATAGAATTTTATCAGTATGTTTTTCAAAAAGTCGTTATAGAGAGTGAATTGTGTAAATGAATGTACTGCAGAAAATAGGAGTACATTGGAGGGATAAGAGACCTAGGGAAACCTGCAACCTTTATACGAGAGTCATCCGGAAAGTAGTACCCGTTCGTGCCGCATGAAGTGCTGACGACGCGAGTAGCCGCTGGACGAGGTCAGATAGCTTCAGTGGCTTGTCTGCCTTCTCTGAGCCAAGTTGCGTGACGCTAGCATTGCCTGTGTTGTTTCTGTGATTGTTTACAATGTTTAAAAAAATTGAGAACGCCGCCAGTTGTGAAGTGAGGGCAGTGATTAAATTCCTCAATGCAAGAAACGTTCGCCCATGTGATATTCATCGCCAATTAAAGGAGGTGTATGGAGACAATGTAATGGACGAGTCGTCTGTTCGGCGGTGGTGTCGCAACTTCAACATGGGGAGGGGGAACACACACGACGATGAGCGTTCGGGGAGACCGTCTGTCATTACAGACCAACTGGTGAGCTCAGTTGACGAATTCGTGAGGAACGATCGGCGCGTCACAATTGATGACATCTGTGAGCATTTTCCCAATGTTTCTCGAACAATTGTTCATGAAATTGTTAAACACCATCTGCATTATGCAAAAATTTGTGCAAGATGGGTCCCTCGCGTATCTCAATGAGCTGGCGGCGAAGGACTATGCAGCAGGAATACAGAAACTTGTCACACGTTATGACAAATGCCTTAATTTGCTTGGAGATTATGTTGAGAAGTAGTTTAAAGTATCCTCTTTCAAATAAAATTTTTTATGTTTGTTAATATTTACTTTTGTCTTTTTATTTCACGAACGGGTACTACTTTCCGGATGACCCTCGTAGTATGATCCCTATACTACTACTTCGCTATAATTTCAAGCAGTGAAGTTTTCAAGAGCTGGTCTCCTCAAGGCGATTTTGCATGTGCTACCTGCTTGTTTTCCTTAAATTATTTCGATTTGATGGTGACATAAGTACGTTTTACATAGTTTCGAACGCTCATTTGGACTACACAAACAGGTAAAGGTCATTTTTACTCCAATTTGTGCCTGAAGTTTTTCGAATTTAATTTTTTCAATCATCTGTTAATCACCTCATAGTATTTTGCAATGTTCATGATCCGCTAAATCTTAAGGAGTCACTGGATTGTGAGAAAAAAAATAATTTGTCAATTTACACAAATATTTGACCATAAATAATAGCAATGCTTCCATTAGTGTTGTTCATCAGTATATTTTGTTTGACAAAATAAGGAAAGATGTGAAACCTGTTAGTTATTTTTATCATTAATTTCAGATTTTAGGAGCCAATGCATATTATTTTCGATCAGATTTTTATCCTTTTATTTGAGTGAGTATATCTTTGTATCCATCAAGTGAGGATGGATACATTTATCTATATTCTATTCGTTCTATTCTTCTGGCTCGACTGCCTTAGGTGACTTGTAAAATTAAAAGGTTTGTTTCAATTAATATTTTTTTCCGAAGCCCTTGCCAAATGCCAGAGATGAAGGCGTCATTCTAGAACATTCGCAACAATGCTTAGTTAAAACCAAGTAGAAGCGGAGGAAACAAAGCCTTACTTTTGCACAAAAAATACATATGTGAGTAGGCGTGGTGACGCTGGAACATCAAGGGTCAAACTGAGGAGGAGAAACCTTGAAACCTGGATTAAGAAGTGTGGGGAAATTAGGACACTGAGGGAGTGTGCAATCACTGTAACTTCCTCTTCTATTGTGTACCGGGGTAAGGATTTTGGCATTAAAGATTAGATCTTTAAATCAGAGTCTGAACTGTAATCCCATTTTTTAGGCATTCACCTGGTGCCATCGCAAAATGAAAGCCATCCACGTCAGGAACAGAGACATGGGGATGGTAATAATTCCTCAAGGAATAAAGGTAAGCAGAGCTTTTTTTTTTCTTCTAATTTGGTGGTGAAACTTCATGCATCCAAATGTCATTATTGTCACCATGTGTTTCAATTCGAACTAAACTATTACGAGGATCCATTATGAAATTTGCTGTAGTAAACCGGAGTTTTAAACGCGAAATCTTCGTTTGCCAATTATTTCCACCAATTAAGTTGTTGATGAGCATGAGCGTATCTCGTAACGCACAAAGAGGCGGTGCTCCGCGGACTCCGCAAACTTTGAGGGAATAAAATGGCTGTTTCGATACGGCGTCCTCGATGGCATTACTAAGGAAGAGAACAGCATTGCAGTTAGTACTCCACCTCACTTGAAATGCAATCCTACTTGAAGGGTCATTCATTTTTACTGGTGCAAGGGTGCTCATATCCACGGCTTGCATGCTCTATACTTCTCTCAATACCCACAAATTGTTCTGGGGTGATTCCTCCTAAGGGGCAATGAAGTCCTTTTTGTCGAAAACGATTTCGTAAGACACTGGAAGTGGCTCGTAAGAGAATTTAACTTAATGACGAGCAGTAGGCTGGCGGTCTAATAAGGTCACACCATTCACCTCCAAATTTGGGACGACTTTTAATACGTTGGATAGCCTTCCATCAGTAAATCTTTCTGGTGCGTTCTTCGGCTGGTTGATTCCTAATTCCATAAAATTTGCACTCTTTGAATGGAATGCACAATTTTCGAACATAAGAGTTTAAATTTAATGCTTTGAAATATTCTCCTTTTTCAGCTCCAAGGAAGAGTTGTTAATTAGAATTTTAGGAGAATCATTAAATCGCAATGTAACTAAATTTTATAGTTACCCATTACCCGTGAAGCCGAAGTTTATACACATCATTGGTAAATAAACATCAGTTGGATTTCATGACTGTAAATTTTATAGTTACCCATTATCCACGAAACCGATATTTAAACATATCATTGGTAAATAAACATTGATATGATTTCATGACTATTCTGCCATGATAGATCAATTTAAGTAAAAAATACATTTAGCCTCCAATACACAAAATAGGTAGCTGTACCTACTGCCAATAAAAATGAATTTCCATTAATACTTGAAAGAAGAAGAGAGGGACATCAATATGGTTATCACTCAGGAAAAAACCATCTCACAAAGTCTGCACTTTAATATAAATAAGTTACCACAATTTCCGGTTGTGAATTGTAATAAATTAACTGAATGGTTTCAGGCGTCACTTTGTGGAAGCAATTCATTTCAGAAAAATAAATACTTGGTTATTCTACATATATGAATAACCAAGTATTTATTTTCTGTAATAAATTAGTTGAAGTTTAATGATCATCGTAATACGTAGTTATCCATACACATTTTTATGATTATTTTAAAATTCCAAATTGACTTTAAAGTAACGATTCTTTCGATTGTTGTTCCATTTTTATATCTACTACATAGACAATGTCCTCGTTTCGCTAACGTTTCTAAAACTTATTCGTTCTCTAGCGATAATCTTATCAATTTCTAAACCCATACTGAACGACACACTTGCCTTAAGGTCTTATTATGCGTTACCTCCAAACGCAGGGTGGACCAAATATTGCGTAGTCTGTTCAGGTTTCCTTCGGGAATTTTGTTAATTAATTCATGATTCAAGCAAAAGAGAAATCTGCTAATCTTATTGATTTTTACCTATGAACTTCCACATCCTCCGCATTTCAAATCTACATCCATGTGGCTAATTTGATCTGTCCCGTCGCTAATTGAATTGATGCCCTTTGAGTATTTACTTTTGATTGCTAAATATTAATTGCCATCACAATTCAGTGAATTTATTAAATACTATTTTTATTTGCCTAATTTGTAGGCGTATATTTATTGCTTTATATTCTGTAACAAAATTTGAAAACGAATACTTTCACTTATTCTTCTATCGCGTCTCTTGAGGTCATCTGATCATTGTTTATCCAAGGGAGACCTCATATTTTGTTAATAAATTCATTCTCGTACTTATTAAAATGTCACTGTTTTGAAAATTGGCATACACAGGGTTTCGGCATAATGGAAATTCAATGCCCATGATGGAATTTCAATGCCTGGTGGAACTGGACTTGGAAATTTTATTTAGTACCAAAATCATCTCTAGTATTAGTCTATCAAATTTCTGACTCATGATGAAGATGAACTGAGGTTAAAAGTCATTTAATAATGAAATTTGAATTTATAAATGCAGCTCATGTGATTAAATCGAGAAATTACTTTTGTAATTGTATTAGTTAGTTTTTTCAAAGAAAGATAAGTTGATCTGCATAAATGTCAAGTTCGTCTTAAGTCACTTATAAATAGAAATTGAGACAATATTTGAATTATAAAATTACGTAATGCTTCAATTGCTAATTGAATTTTTCGTGTATACAAATGGTACCTGATTACTTTTACAATGATTTCAATATGAGAAAGGTAGATGGTCGGAGAAATAGAAGCATGGATTTGTGTTTCCTTCGCGTGATCCATAAGTACAAGAGGCAACAGATCAATTTGCTTTTGCACATTTCAGAATTTCTCCTCCATATACATGTATTTACATCATCAGTGTTCTAACACCCCGCATGTCGCTTCAGCAACTTCCTGGATGTTTTCTGACTCACATCGGCACGCAAGCAGGCGTCCTTCTCCCCAGCTCATTTTAAACGGACATTTTTTCCTGCTTTATTCACTACTCCCCCATTTGTGTCATCTCGTCTTATATTCCTATGGCTTGGAAAGTGTACTACACTTTCACATAATACCTATACGCGTGGTTTTGAATGGATTTCGGACGTAATCGAACTTGGCATGTCTCACCTCCCTCTATCTGATGGTCCAATGGCCCTAGTTCCCCGCATTGATCGACCTGGAATCGAGGAGAGCACGCTTCCCCATCCATTCGTGAGAACTCACGGAGGGACTCAAAATAGTTTCCATTGACCGGAGGGTCTCGCCCGCTTGGGGAACCTAATATTTAATTCCATACCATTCCTGACTTTGAAGCAACGGGCTAAAGTAAGTAGGCCCACGAAATCAAGCAATCACATTTCCGCTCGGGAATGTGGACTTAACAGCCTTCGTAACCGATATTTGATGATTTTTCTGTGCACAGGCCATGTTGTCACTCGGGCAGCAGCCGAGTGACAACATGGCGTGTGCACAGAAAAAATTTGACTACATCGGGCGACCGAGTAATGGACGTCGAGATAGGGGATGCTCATGTGTTCATTGCTACGATCTGGTGACTTTAATGTAACATCCAGCTCCTTGCGCACTGAAAGAGCGTGATTTTTCTTTCATTTACACTCGTAATGAAGGAGGGGAGAGAGGTAATTCAGATGGGATTGAGAAAATAAGTGATAACGCTATTCAGATTTCTGATAATGTTTGAAGAAGCCGATACACAGTGTAAATTAATGACAATTGTAAATCCCCGGCAGAGAAAATAACTTTAA